>NC_056737.1:242731190-242916165 GCF_019279795.1 Protopterus annectens
GAGATTATATCTGGCCTTGGAATTAATTAAAGAAAGGAAGCATTTGTTCTTTATGAAATTCTGTCCTTGTGGAAAATTAGGTAAGGAGGATAAAGCCAGAAAAATCAGTAGGTTTTGGTTGAGGTGATTGCTACAAGAAAAAGATGGTCTTCTAGGGTAAAAATTTTAGATATAATGAAGCTGTTCAAAAAGGGGGGGGGGTTGTCAGAGAATGAAGAAGGGAAGATCCCAAGCAAGGGACACATCTCTTATGGGAGGACCAAGAAGAAAGCTTTCTTTTAGAAAAGCCTTAGACAACTTCAGTGATGCAGTGGGAGTACAATTCCAACAAAATCGGAAATGAGAGAGTGGCTATTTGAACTTTAATGGTACAATAACTGGGCTCCTACTGGAATAGCCCAGCCAAGAAACCTAAAATGACCTGCACAGGAGTAGAAAAAAAAACATCTATAGCCATTTGTTAGCATACACTTCCCTGGTAAATTGCTTTAAGGAAAAAGAAAAAATGTGAAGTATTCTAAGACAGCTTGGAATATCTGGCCATCGTTGGAACTCAAGTAACCAGATGGCAAACTTGAGGGATTTCAGGTTCAGGCAAGGCTAAACCAAGGGATGAGAGATTAGATCTGGTAATGTGTGCAGAACTCAGGGTGGGTGAAGTAGATGAAGCCCACAGGAAGGGAAACCAGTCTTGCCTGAGCCAGAACAGGACTATGAGGATTCACTGTTGCTCTGCAACAGCCTGCTTTCTTGACCAATAAAGGGAGTTGGAGAATAAGCATACAGGAGACCCAAGGCCAAACATGCAGAAGAGTATCCCAAAGTGACTGTTCCACCTAGGGAAGCAGGGCCATGAAGGCATTGCACTTGGTGTTGGAGAGTTATGAACAGATCACAGCATGATTGTTCCCAGCGATGAAAGATTTAAGCCACCACCACTGGCTTGAGTGACCACTCATGAGGCATCATGATGCCCATACTCAAACTGTCTCCTAGACCATTAGATTTCCATGGAATATGCACTGCTATCAGACATTGCCCAAAGCCATATCATCATGGCCTCTTGACAAAGTGCGCAAGAATGGCCCCCTCCATTCAAATCCCATCATAATCACACCTTTAGAGAGACTGTTCTGGAATGCCTGCAATGCTAGCAGAACTGCTTTCAATCTCCAAGATGTTGACGTGTAGTTAAGCCGCTGACAGAGAAAGTTTATTGTGCCTTCTTTCCCTCAAAGTTCTCCTTCCAGCCTAGGAGAAGCATCACTGGTTACTGTGGCCTTGGATACAGACAGAACAAATGGGCAGCCCAAGGAAATTAGATGGGGCAACACATTTACTTGTGGAATTCTTCTCGTTACATTGGTGAGGCAGATGAGAAGACACTGCATGAGTGCACATGGACCACTGGGATGACAAAATCCATTGAAGAATTCTCATGTAGTACTTTGCTAGAAGAAGACAGATAATGGCTAATACATGTCAGAGAAGATACTGAATTAGGAGAGCAAGAGGTTTGGAAATCTAAGGGATCTGACTGGCAAGCTTCCTGAAGAGCAGATACCCTTGAAGGAGGCAATTTTGCCATTTAATTTGTTGTGTGCAGATGGCATCTGATAAATTCCAGACACTGAAATGGTTCCAGTTTGGCCTTCTCCAGGTTGACTGTGATGTCCAAGGACAGAGAGAGTTGAAATACATAGACCTTTGATTGAATCTAACAGTTTCATGATGTTGTCATCAGGGGCCAGTCGTCCAGGTGCAGGAATACTTGGAAACCCCACAACCTGATCCAGGCTTCCACTACTGCCATGAACTTGGCTAACACCAAGGGGATGGTGGTGAGACAGAATGGCAGTGCTTGAAACTGGTTAATGACTAGCTCCCAGTCTGAAGCCCAGGAACCTTTTGGAATGTGCCAATATCTAAATTGGTAGTAAGTGTTGACGTCCACCAAGCACATCCAATCACCCTCTCTCATAACAGACAAAATGGACTGAACTGTTACAATTCAGAATTTAATCCATTTGACAAAGACATTTAGCTTACTTAGATCCAAGATGGGCCTGAAAGCAGCTGCTTTCTTTGGCACCAAAAAGAACCTCGAACAGACACTGGATCCTATTTGGTCTGGTGGGACCTTCTGGATTACTGTGAATCTTAGCAGCTTTTGGATGTCCAATGCTGCTTCTTTCCACTTAACAGTTGAGTCTGTAAGGTTTTGTGAAAGTCCGATGAAGGCTGAGTGACCACCAGATGAAAACAAGGAAGACAGAAATGGTAAACGTCTGGCACTGATGCTGCAAAAGCCTCTGCATTTTGAAATTCCACCCACAAGGCAATATTTTTCCATTTGCTATGGTACACCTTGCAAGTAGACTTTTTGCAAGACTGAGAAAATATGCAACATGTCAGAGGAAAGGGAAAAGTTCCGTGCCATCGCTGGAACTGGAGAAAGCAAGTGGCTAGTTTCAGATTGGACAAGTCTGGATGAGGATTCCCAGACAAGTGAGAGATCAGGGCTAGGAAGGTTCCTTCAGTTAAGGTCTTAGGAGGGGAAAACAGATTTGTCTGGGCCAAAATGGGGCAATGAGGATCACTGCTGTCTTGCACCAAATGATTTTCTGTATAAATACAGACATGCGTGGAGTTGACGGATAACCTTAAAGAAACCTGGGAGGCCAGTGATTGGACACAGTGTCACTGATTGTTATTCTATTTCACCAAGGACTGAACCAAGTACCACCTGCACTTGGTGTTCTGTGGAGCGGCAAACAAATTGCAGTATGGTCCACCTAGCAATGGAAAAACCTGGAGGGCTGTAGTTAGACCAAATGGCAGCACTCAACTGAAAGTCATTGGCCCCCACACGAAAGCACAAACATTTCCTGGACTCTTCCTCCATTTTTATGGAAGGTAAGCATCCTGGAGATTTGTGGAGCACATTCATTCTTCCGAAGACACAGAACAGACTGCACAATGACTGTTCAAAATAGAGTCTTTTCAACATAATCATGTAGAAGGCTTGGATCCAATACGGGCTCAAAGTCCTTTGTATTTTTCAGAACCAAAAAGAAGCACAAGCAAAATCCTGACCCTTGCTGGTCTGGTGGGACATCCTGGATGTCTTTTTATTTATTTAAAATTTGTTTACAGGGAAAGTCCGACTGGACACAGGTCCATTTTCAGGGGAGGCCCGGGGAGAAAAGCTCCAACAATATGAAAAACAAACATCATACCACAAGAAAATTACAGAGTACAGGTCAACAGTAAAAGTACACAATGCAAATATAAATAACCAAATGAGATGACACCTTAGCAATTTTAACAAAATTTGTACATCAAAGAGTATATGGTATTATACAAATTCTACTAGCATATATATTAGAAAGCACAGTATGATATTTCTGAGGAAGGCTTGAAATTATTTGAGTTGAGAGTAAGTATATATAGGGAAGGAAGAAGGCATAATAGGATAATACTGTAAATTGTAGATCTAAAGAAAGTCAGACCCCAGGATTCACTAATCCTCCATGTAAGACTAGATTAGTCTTACACGGAAATGCCAGTCTAAGAGTAAGACTGCAGCGCACCATGCATATTAATGAGGGCATGCTGCCTCAACTCCAAGGCTAATACGGAGTGTGCACGAGTGCAGGGGGCGTGTCGGACTGCCGAGCAGTCCAAAAATCCACACCCCTGCAAGTCTCTCAATCGGGAAATGTCAACTTACATGAACGAGTCCGCTCAAATGTGTACATACCCAACACTACACTCCCCCACATACTAAACCCCTGTACAGTTATAAAATGTAAAACTTATTTTTTTTTTATTATTCCCGATATAGCTGCCTGTATTTGCGCCGGTTTGCCCATTGCTTAGCTACAGTTAGCAGTTTAGACATTGAAGAGGATAATAAGAAACTTATATGCAAATTAAGCAAAATAGCGATAGCATAGTGGTAGAGCATTCACACAAAGAGAAGGCATTCCTGGTTCGAGTCCCACCACTCCCCTTTCTATTTTCTGTTGGAAATCTGTATATAAAAATAATTCCGGACATTTATTTAAATTTTAGTAAAAAACATTGAAATGGCCTATGTAGTAGTGAACAAATTTTATAAATATATATAGATATAGATATATATATATAGATATAGATATATATATATAGATATAGATATATAGATATAGATATAGATATATATATATATATATATATAGATAGATATATATATATAGATATATATAGATATATATATATATATATATATAGATAGATATATATATATATATAGATAGATATAGATATATATATATATATATATATATATATATAAATAAGAAGGTGAAATGGTTATGCATACTGATGGATGCATAAGTAATGCATCTTAAGCAATGTGCAGCACTGCCAAGCAAAGTTTACCAGTATTAAGCATATTTAAATGCAATTGCTCGTAGCTGAGCACTGCGTTAACTAGAGCAATGATTCTGTGCGTAGCTGCGCATCGCGCCAACTAGCGCAAGCAGTTTGCGCGGAGTTGCGCTCCTCGTTAACCAGCGCAACGTCGGGCAACGATGAGCAACATAGATCAACGCCGACCAATGTAGAGCAAAATCGGGCGAAGTTGAGTAAAATTGGTAAAACACAGCCACACCTCCTAGCCGGTCTGGCCAGTAGTAAAATAAAAAGCAATGACAGGCCTCGAACCCGGGATACTGTGCACCATAATCACAGTACTGAACCACTAAGCCATGACAGCTTTTCATAAGCATGCACTTTCAACACACACATACATATCAATGGAAGTTTACCCATTGCTAAGCAGGTGTGCCTTAAGCTGAGTTTTTTCAAAACTGGCCAATCACAAATAAGTGTAGGAAATGATGCATATTTAAGCTCCATAGGCGGGAACACTTGCCATAACTGGTTGTAGCTCCCATCTGCAGGCAGCAATGGCCGGTGCTGGAGAAGGCTCTCGTTTTCGAGCGCAACTTTGGGGCATTGAGGAGTCAAAAGTAATGGTTTGGCTCCTTGTACATAATCATGAGGATAGACTCCTGCGGGGCCAGTACCAGGGCACCCAATACAAAGCGGAAGCCTGGGACTGTCTAGCTCATGAACTCACCAATGCCACAGGTGTCCCTCGGACTAGTGAGCAGGTCAGACACCACCACGCAGACCTGAAGAGACACAAGGCGGATCAACTGGACCAGTGGATGCAGGAGACCCGTGGGATGGAAAATGCCCTACTACTGAGTAAGTAGCCATGGAATTAAGTATGTAAGAATTGCTATTCTAGTGTATACTATGGATAGGTATGTCTCAATATCACTTCATTTACTTCACAGCTGCAGGTGTCCGTGCTGCGAATCAGCAAGCCTATGCAGATAGGCTGCGCCACCAGGCAAGTTAGTAATTATTCTGCTTGTACTGTTATGTAAAATAAATGAGAGAGCCTGAAAAAAGTGTTTTAACACAATAAATAAAGGTATAATAATTCTCTAATTATTCTGCATGTACTGTTATATAAAATAAATGAAAGTGTTTAATAAAGGTACAACTCCTGGAGTGTGTCTGTCATTTTCTTTGATATGTTGTTGTACTCTTGCATTACAGAAATAGTACTGTTGTATTAAGCGCTGTTAACACACAGCTGGGTAGGCCCATATAAAGTGGATGAAGGGAGTGCCAGTAGCTTTTAAGCATATTTACAGTCTTCAACTGTTGGTTCATGCCCAGCATGTACAGGTTAATCTGGCACATGAGTAGCTTGGTACTGTGTTCCCCAGAAATGTCATTGTGCTGGCAGAAATGTAGGGAGCTGACATAACTGAAAATTTCACCTAAACATATCTAGATAAGTATAGGAAAGTAGAGCTGTCAGTGTACCATCTCAGCAGTAGTGTGTCTGAGCAACCCTCAAAATATGTAGTAGTAACATCTGCATCCTGGACAGTTTGTATGTCAGATACAGCCCATGTATATAAAGATCTAGCAAAACCCATTTCACAATTTAAGGACAATTGGATAGTGTAATAATACATGTAGGGGACATATAACTGCAGTTAATAGGAATGTAGTGTAAACTAGAAGGCTATATAAGTTGTTAATGGAGCTATCATTTTCCACCCTACTGTATGTGCATAAAAAAATGCAATTCCACACCTCAATGGGTATATGTCTAATCTCAAAACATTTGTTGGGACATGTGTCCTATGGGTTTATAAATATCTGCATTTATTTCGATGCATGTGCCCAGTTCAAATACCACAACATTGGTGGCCTGTTGCCATCAATTAAACCTGCATGCTGTTGTAATGTCCACTGTTGTTCTATATATGCATGTGTCATGCTTGCTGTTCAACTGTTGGAACTCTGGTGTCTTGGGTTAATGGGAATACTTCTGCATGCTGTTATAACTAATTGGGAATGCTGTTGACCGTTACTAACCCATATTTTCATTAAATCCTCCAAACAGAGAATGTATGGGAAGGCCGGTCCCAGCAGACCCACCTGTCCCACCTCAGCTGGCAATGGCACCTGGCACCAGCAGGTCCGGTGCCCAGCCTGGGACCTCCTCCTCCGATGGCCCTGTGCCACCTTTGGGTGGAAGCACTGCAGGGGATGGGGCTCATCCCCCCTGTGCAAGCGTGGGCGGAGGAGGGCCACCTATCACCCTCCGAACGGTCCGGGCTGTGGTGCGTAGGGAGATTGAGCGTTCTGTCGCTGATCCTCTACGCCAGCTTGAGGCACGAGTGGCGCGACTCACGGGTGAGCCTGCCCCTCCTACACAGCCCCCAGCACAGCCACCCTCTGGGCTGTGAAGGTGCAGTGGTGACTGCCCATGGGAGGGGATCTCAGTTCCACTGTTCCCATCTGTGGGCTCATGGGCTTGCGATTTCCAAACATCCTTCCCAGTCAATGGTGTTCAGCCACCATGTGTCATATTCCACCCCTGTATGCGTCTTGTCTCGTTTGTTTACCTCCCCAAATATACCTACTTCCCCTACCCCACATTCCACTCTCACCTGAAAAAAAAAAAAAAAAAGGGCAATCTGCTCCCAAAAAAACATTACGCCCCATACATAGCTGCCCATTTTGCACACATGTCCGCTGGACACAAACTGATATTTAATTGGCAGTACAACATACTTTGTTGTCCTCACCCCTCTCACAGGGGTTGAAGGTTTCATATTTCCCTCCAAATTTATTGCATATGCACAGCTGTTGCTGTTAAAGAAATGGGCAGCTATGGACCTTCCCTACACCAGTCCTGCACATCCCGAGCTGTTTTCCCTACTGTCTTTTCCTCTTTGTGCCCCTTTTTCACCACTTTCCTATCTCCCCATTTTCTTTTCTTTCAAAGAAATGAGCACAGGGGTTAGCGGAAGTAAGCATTATAAGCAGTAGTTAGCGGGTTTGCATGAGTGTGCGCTTAGTTAAGCATAGCTAAGCATCATGCAAAACCACTCAAACCCCCTTACAACTGCTTAAAAGTGCCTTAGTCTTTTCCATGTCAGGGCCCTTGTTCTGCTCAGCAGCAAAATAAAACACCTCTGTTAGTCTCGAACCCAGGACCTTGTACACATTAGACTGCATGAAGTACCACTAAGCCACGGCAGACATACAAGTTGGTGCTGAAATAAATATATCATGCATCAGAATGAGTGAATGTAAAGGAAAAATAGGAATGCCATAACACAAATCTTGTTCTGTGGATCTTTGCCAGCAGTTGTCGTGGAATTGCATTACATGACTGTGATAAGAGAACCAGCCATTCTAGCAGGAAATAATGTTACAGCAGCACTTTACAACCCACACACAGTATCATAGCAGGACAAACACTGGCATATCTGATTAGGGCAGAGGCCATACTTCCCAACTGACTAATTTTCAGGGATGTCCCTGATTTTTTAAACAAATTTTAGCTGTGTCCCTCTGAAAAAAGTACTGACGTTAGGCAGAAAAGTGGGGAATTACACTTAATGAATAAGAGTTAGACACTGCTTGTACTTCAGAAAAGGCGTATTAATCCATATGCTCTGGTTCTCTCAAAGTCTCAACTTAATGTCTCTAATATTTTAAAGGTGTACCTCACTTTTACCTATTTTTCCCTGAGTCTGTTCAAATATGTACCCGAGTGTTTGAGAGGCCTGGCAGAGGCAGAAACACACAGGCATATCAGCTTTTCTGCTGTTGCACACTGTGCTAACAGCTTTGGAAGGAGTTCCAGAAGCATACCCTTATGTAGGAGTAAAACACTGAAATACCAAAGGATGTAGCCATGTACTGGTAGCAACCAACTGTGACAATGCCATTGTTCCAGTGCTGAAAAGACCGGTGTGGTGCACAGACAAACAATAACAGGCTAACCTCTGGCTACCATCAGGATAGGTCCACAGTTGGGAGCTACGCAGACAGACTACTTGCCTTGATAAACTAACAGGTACACAGCAACCCTTTAAGTCCAGCAAGATAAAATTCACACTAATACATAATGGTCTCTGTACTTCTGCACCCCTACCCAAATGTACAATATACCTGTGTGTTCAGGGTCTAACCAAGGATGTAGGTAGGCATACTCAGTACTGAAATGTGTCCAGTTTTCTTGAGCAGCCTGTGCTAATGTCAACACTAAAAAAAGCACAAACTGTTCAGAAGTGAGTAAATTAATATTCACAGTACAGCAGTTCACAAACAGTTCATGTGCCAAAAGAATACATCTAAATAACTACTTCTGTATGGCAGTTAATTGTATAATTAGAAAAGAAAGTACATACTCCCATGTATCTTGTGTTAGCATTTGGAGGGGGTGAGTACAATTCTACACTGACAAGTGTGTACTGGAAGCAGCAACATTCAGGTCTGAGTGCAACACTCAAATCTCTGGCTACACCCCTGGCTTCAGATAAAAGAACTATACCAACCTTCTGACAAACAACGATGTCCACAGCAAATGAGCATGATCCCCATTTTGGAAAGCTGAAAGGGCTACGCCTACCTGAGTTAGCAATTTACAGCACTGGGTTGCTATGACAGTGATTACTGCAATTACCACACAGCAGGCTGCATGCAATTAGCAAATGGTGGCCACCAATTGGTGCAGAGGCCATCACATGCACATGTGCAAATACCTATAAAAGCAGGCTGTAATTGCTGCCCACAAACTCAATCACTCTATTGCAGAGACAGAGAGTGAGAGAGTGAAAAGCAAAAGGGAAACGGAAAATAAATAATACCAATTCATACAAAGGAAAGGTATGTAGCAGACATGTATTTACTGGCATGTAGAAGATGTTTTTGAAGAGTACTCTACATAATGTGAGCCATTCATATGTGGCAGCAGGACGTATCTATGCACAGATGTCCTGCTTAACTACTGCCATGGACAATTCAGTGTGTAGCTGTGTGCAGTGGGACATAACTGTGAAATATGTAGCTCAGCATTAAATGTCAAACATCTGATCCAGGTTATCTGTGTTCTGTACAGTAGTGTGAACAATGGCTGTTTGGGGGATTAGCGCAAACATTTATACAAACATGGTTGTGACAGAGTAACACATGCATGATAGTCGTATTAAAGTTTAGCTTAGCATTGGCAACTGCTGTACCAAGCTAGTATGCTAATCTAGCATTTGTAGCTATACATACCCCCTCTAATGTTACTGTGTGTTCACATGCGACACCTGTTCATGGCGCAGCAAGGCCCAACAGTTCAGCTGTGAGGTCCAGGGACTTGCAACAGTGTGGACCTTGTGTGTGTACGTCACACGCATATGGAGAGATATACATGTGTCATACATATATTAACATCTGTATATGTGCATAGAGCAAGGGACATATTGCAACTGTTTGTGAAGGGTGGACATATATATGTTGGTGAAGGTTATGTGCATATTTGTATGTAGGTTTTAGTGTGCGACAAACAAGACAGCATACAGTGCTGGTATATGACATGTGGTGGTTAAACACTGTTTTGTTCAGTTTGCAATGTTGCAGCCAGTGAGGCCTGCTAAAGCTACCTGGGCCGAGAATACTTTCAATGTATTTCTCACAGGACTGTGCGATATTATTACATTACTTTATACCGCACGTCGTTTGTATAATTGATATTCCCACCATGAAAGGTGGACTGTATATGTGCCTATATGTATATGTACACCAATGGCTGTGTGCGTGTGTACACATATATATATATATATATATATATATATATATATATATATATATATATATATATATATATATATATGTATAGAGAGTGAGAGTGTCATATATAGTCATACACACCCACATCTACTTGTTGCAATAGATTCTATGTAAAGTTGACTGAGTGTGATGGTAAATGTGTTGGTGAATGTGTCAAAAATGTGTATTTGTGGGATAGCTTAGTGGGAAATTGTTTGTTATGGTATTATGTGTCCCTGCTTTGATCCCAGCAAAAGCTGTGCATGCTGTTGCTAGGCAGATAAAGCACTATGGCATACAGTCTGATGTAGCCCCTTGGTGTTAACTGGGGTGTGTCATTGGAGGCTAAAGCACTACATGTATGCTTATTGATTGGTATGGTACTGATGTTGAATCCAAATCCTGTATGAACTGTAGTACTACTTGAAGCTGTAGGCCTAAACAGCAAAGTATGGTGTATGTCCACATTGCTTGGAAAGTACAGTTTTGTACCTACCATAAATGTAGATGTTCGAAGATCCACATTGCTGCAGTCCTAACACTTGGGTAGTCCGCTGTCCCAGTCGGCCCGAATACCAAAGTATATGGCTGACGTCGGTCAAAAGCATTAGTCTGACGTCAGGACGACAGGGAACAAATGCGCATGACCGACATCATATCCTCAGTCTTTTCTTGCCCCAGATGTCAGAAGACCCTAAAAAGATAAGGGTAAAACCAAAAAACACCACCCACTCCTGCACCAAATATATATACAATATATACAAATTTAAAAGAGTATAACCTCACCCACACAACCACCCCTAAACACAGAGGGAAGGAGGGAGGTAAATTGACTGCAGCAATGTGGATCTTCGAACATCTACATTTATGGTAGGTACAAAACTGTACTATGTTCTTCATACCACATTGCTGCAGTCCTAACACTTGGGTAGAATCCCAAAGCAGAGGTAAGGGAGGCTGGCAAATCATAAGGAAGCAGGAGCTGACAACATGCCCTGCAAAATAGCTGTGGCAAAACCAGCCCTAGATTTAGAGTAGAGAGGAAGGTGGTAATGCTTAGAGAAAGTATGCACTGAACTCCAAGTAGCTGCCTCCAAAATATCCTTAGTTGCCACCCCTTAGAAATGCTGTTGAAGTGGCAGTAGCCCTAGTGGAATGAGGCCTAATCCCAGCTGGAATCTCCTTGCCATGATGGGAATAACAAAATGCAATGCAAAACCCAATCCACTTAGAAATAGTTTGTTTTGACACAGGCTTGCCCTGAGAACTCAAAGCAAAAGAAACAAACAACTGCTGAGACTGCCTAAAATCCTTAGTCCTGCTTAAATAATAACGCAACTGCCTGTGTACATCTAAAGTGTGCAAAATCTTTTCCCCTTATTTTGGGGATCTGCATAAAAGGTAGGCAAATGAATAGTTTGGTTTAAAGCCACACTAGAAACCACTTTAGGCATAAAGGAAGGATTAGCACGTAAGATACCCTATCCTTATGAAAAATCAGGAAAGGCTCAACCGCCATAAGGGCCTGCAATTCAGACACCCTTCTTGCAGATGTAATGGCTAACAAAAAGCAGTCTTCCATGACAAATATTTCAATTCAGCAGTAGCTGCAGGCTCAAAAGGTTGTAGAGTGAGTTTCTCCAACACAAAATTGAGGTCCCAAGCAGGAGTAGGAGCTCTACGTGGGGTCTTATATTCTTTGCCCTCTAAGAAATTGCTTGAACAAAGGATGAGAAAACAATGGTGGGTCACAATCATAGTGAGCTGAAATTGCTGCAGCATGTATCTTAATGGAAGAGAAAGACAAACCTTTGTCCAATAACTCAGTAAGATATTGAAGAGCCACACTCAAATTTGGCTCAGAAACATCAAATCCTTTGCTGCACACCAAAATAAAAATCTCTTCCATTTTCTCATTACACTTTCCTTGTACTAGGTCTTCTGGCTTCCATAATCACATTCAAAACTTGTTGAGGAAGCTGAGACCTGCTATGGTTCAAAACAGAATATGCCAAGCTGTTAGATGAAGAGAGTGAAGCTTGACATTGAGCAGATGCCGTCCTTCTGAGACAATAGGTGTGGAATCAAAGGTAAGGGCCATGGAGGCTTCCTTACCAGACTCCTCAGCAATGGGTACCAGTGCTGCCGAGGCCAATCTGGAGCTATTAAAATCATCCTTGGCTTGTCTTGTCTGACCTTTAGAAGTACCTTTGGGAGGAGAGGCAGAGGTGGAAAGGCATACACATGAAGATTTTTCCAACTGAAAGAAAGAGCATCCACTTTCCAGGCTGTGTGATGAAACCTTTTGCAAAACTTTGGCAGCTGGTGGTTTAGTGGAGAAGCGAACAGATCTATGTCTGGAGTTCCCATGACACTGTCAATGTCTGAAATACATGAAGATCCAGTTTCCACTCGTGGGGATCCATGATTTGCCTGCTTAACACATCTGCTAAAGAGTTCTGTGCTCCTGGCAGAAACCTTGCTTGAAGATTCAGCTGCAAGCTTAGCAGTCTCCCACAAAATCATTGCTTGCCTGCATAGAGGATAAGAATGTGTTCCCCTTGTTTGTTGATGTACCACATGACAGTTGTGTTGTCTGTTAGAATCAACACCTGCCCTGGAAGAAGTAAATCCTTGAAAGCCAGTAATGCAAACTGGACTGCTAACATCTCCTTCATGTTGATATGTAGATGCTGCAGTCTGGCAGGCCACTTGTCTTGTATCCACTTTCCATTCAGATGAGCTCCCCAAGCTGTGTCTGAGGCATCTGTCGTTAGAATCTGACTCGCCTCTGGCCGGGTCACAGAGAGTCCCTTGTTTAGGTGACATTCCTGAGCCCACCACAAAAATTCCTTTTGAATGCAAGGTATTATTTGAATGACAGTGTCCAAATCCTGGCAGTGCTGTGTCCATACATTTTTGAGATACCATTGTAGCTTTCTCATATGCAGTTTGGCATTGGGAAGTACCAGAATACAAGATGCCATGAACCCTAAGGCTTGAAGGACTGTCCTTGCAGTCAGCCCGGACTGATGAGATAGTTGATGGAAGTAAAGAGAAAGATTCTTTTGTTTGTCCGGGGTTAAAAAGGCCATCTGGGTTGCTGTATTCAGTCTCACACCCAGAAAGCACATGTCTTGAGAGGGTACTAGACTGGACTTTATTTCGTTCACAGAATACCCCAGGCATCTTAGCACTGCTATCAGATATTCCAAATGCTGAAGAAGGTCCCTTCCTTGAGCCAGAATCAGGCAATCGTCCAAATAAGGATAGATTTGTATTCCTTTTAGCCTGAAGAAAGCTATCACTGGAGCCAGAACCTTTGTGAACACTCTGGGCAGTAGATAAGCCAAAGGGCAATGCAGAGAACTGATAATGAGAATTCCAGCTCGAAAAGCAGATACTTCCTGCAAATTAGTCTGATAGGAACATGAAGGTAAGCTTCCTTGAGATCCAAAGTTACCATCCAATGATCTTTGCCCAGCAGAGGTAAAAGCTGTTGTAACGTCAACATTTTGAACTTGGGAATGTCCAGATAAGTGTTGAGGATAGACAGATCCAAAATTGGTCTCCACGTGTTCCCCTTTTGGTACTAGGAACAGGCGAGAATAAAATCCTAGGCCCCTTTCTGGCACAGGAACCGGCTGAATGGCCCCTATTTGGAGCAACAGAGAAATTTGCTTGTGAGCCTCTTTCCTTTGCTGAGGAGGAATGTCTGGCATGCCTTTGAAAGGAGGCAAGGTATGGAAATAAAACCTGTAACCGTGGTGAATGATATCCAATAACCATCTGTCTTGGGTAATTAAACTCCAGTTTTCTTTGAAAAGTGCCAACCTTTCTCCCAAAGGTGCTGCCAGACGAGAAGATTCTGGCAGCTGAAAAGGCAGGTCATTGTGTCTGTTTACGAAAGGACTGACCCCTGCCCTCACCAGAAGACTGAGCAGGTGAACTCCCTGTTCTAGGCCTAAAAGAACCTTGAGCTCTGCCTCTACCACGTCTAGACCTACCCCTAGACTGGGAATCATAAGCAGGATATGTCCACCCCTTGGTAGGCCAATTTCTACTAAACCTCGGAGACTGAACCTGCAAAAAATCTTTAACAGTCTGCATAGACTTAGCCTTGTCTTCCATTTTCTTTAGAACTGCTTCCACAGGCGAACCAAACAACACATCAGATTGTAAAGGAGCATCTAAAATCCTTGTTTTCACATGCTCAGCTAAATTCTGATCCCTCAACCAGGCGTGCCTGCGAAGAACCGAACCAGTGGCAGCCACCTCGAAGAGGCCTGCACAGCATCAAAACCACATTGCAAAGAATGCTTACCCACCTGTTCAGAAACATGAACTAAATCCTGCAACTCTTTACACTCAATACCTTCCGCCAAAGCATCTACCTTAGACTTTAATTGTGAAAGGAGATAATTTGGTATTTCAACATGTGAAACTGGCAATTCAAAGCTCTCATGGCCAAAGTGGAAGAAGTATACACTTTCTTTCCCCATCTATCCAAAGCCCTAGCCTCTTTATCTGGAGGAACAGGATTTTTAACAACAGAAGCCTTAACACCTTTAGGCCCCTGTGAAACAGTTTCTGGGTCTGCCCTAGGACTCTTAAAAAGATACTTATGAGCTTCAGGCACCCTATAATATCTATCCGGTTTAACTGGAGCAGGAGGCAAAGAGTCAGGGGTTCAGAGAAGCCTCTGCAAAAACATCCTCTACCACATCTAGAACAGGAGGTATAGCTAAAGGCCTATGCTGGGGTAGAAACAAAAATTCCCTAAGCCTTTTCCTGGAATCAGAGAAATCCTGACCTTCCCATTTAAAATGCTCCTTCATGGCATGAAGAGTCTCTGAAAATGAAAAATCCTCAGGAGGAGAAGCAGAAGGAGTAGAATCATCTACATCAGAATCAGAGTAAGGGGAATACTCCTGCAAGTCTTCAGCCGAAGACTCAGAAGCATCCGAACCCTGCTCAAAACTCCCAAGCTCAGGTTCCACCCTAGGCCTCTTATCAGGAGGGGGCATAGAACCTCTAATCATTGTAATCAAATCTTCCGCCATCTTAAGCATATGCTCCTTGGGTACAGAGGCTGAAGAACTAGGGGTAACTCCTGAAACAAAACCTGGCTTGCCGCTGGGAGAAGCCTTGGAAACAGCAGGGGAGGCCTAACCACCTTAGGCAGGGAGGGAAGAACAGCTACCTGAGAAGCCCCTTCCGCCTGGCCTACCTCCTGAGAGGTCACATCTTGCAGTAATAAAGTCTCTCCTGGGATTCCAAAGAAATGTCTGGCTGAACCCCTGGCTCCACTGAGCCTCTAAAGAACCGGCGTCCGGGACGGACGGTTCTTCCACTAGGCTTTGCTGTTTTGTCCTTGCGCTTTTGGGCGAAGCGGGCGCCGGAGCATCCGGCATATTATAATTACACGCTTCCCAAAACTAACCTGGCACAATCTAATCTTCTCTTTATAGTGCGTTTGTTAAATCTAGCACAAGAGCGACAGCCAACAACGTCGTGCTCAGGCCCTAAGCAAGGTATACACAAGGTATGGTAATCCCTATGAGGTATCTGTTTCCCACAAGAAATACAGTTATTCACTTTTCTGACATCCGGTAAAATACTGAGGCAAGAAAACCAAAATAATCCCCAACGGGTTACTTAGCCAACTTGGATTCGGTCTGAAACTCCGACTTGGAAAATCTCAGAACGCCAACCTGCACTTGCAAAACTGCTTCTGCATCGGACCATGCGGCAAAAGACTGAGGATATGGCGTCGGTCATGCGCATTTGTACCCTGACGTCCTGGCGTCAGACTAATGCGCGCCGCGTCAGCCATATACTTTGGTATTCGGGCCGACTGGGACAGCGGACTACCCAAGTGTTAGGACTGCAGCAATGTGGTATGAAGAACATCTGGTGGTGTATTGAGGCTAAAGCACTACATGTATGCTTATTATTGATTGACTGATGATGTGAAAAAAAATTGTATGAACTGTAGTAGTAATATTGAAGCTGTAGGCCTAACAGCATATGTCCCACATTGCTTGGAACCACTGTTTTGTGTGATCCCTGTAGTCCTCACAGATTACACTCCTCAGGCTTAAGGTTTTGTAAGTACTGACACACAGTACTGTATGGTACACACGTGAAGCTTATCTGGGTTGCCATACCTTTGTGTCTTGTAATTATGTCTGATGTGTGTGTGGGTATGCCTGTAACATGTCCTCTGTCATATGTGTGTTACAAGATATAACAGCATATCTAGCAACATTTATAGTTTACTACAGCAGTATGCCCCCTATCTTCACAACTGTGCACATATTTTGGCCACGGGTTTGCCATCAACAAGTTGTGTGGTATAATGGTAATACTGTAACTGGACTTTACAAACATTGCAATGGATGACATTTCTTTATGCATTTGCTTGATCTATACCTTCTGTGGCTAGGTGGTGCATTGTGTCGCATACAGTGTGCCATGTACTGTTGTATAGTCTTATATAGTGATTTTATTTTGTTGCTGTGCAGAACATGGATTATTATATAGAGTGTGCCAGGCACTTTCAAGCAGTTGTGGGGTGAGCACTGATAAGTGGTATTGAAAGTGTTTAATCTCAGTCAGCTAATAGGTTGCTATATATATGGCAGTTCAGTGATTTATGTGCCATATGACTTGCTCAGACATTTTTTGTCTTCCAGGGATCATGGCCCACCATCGTAATCCTAGCTACAGTAGTGCTGAGGATGACATTATTACCAGCTGTCTGATTCAGCACTACAGCCTACTATTCTAGAGAACCAGCCAAGACCAGCATGAGCATACTGCACTGTTGCAAGATGTTGTCCGGAAGGTAAATGAAATAGACATGCATAACCGGACATATGAGCAGGTACGCCATCACTGCAGTGATTTACTTAGACATGTCCGGCAGCATGCTTATGATGTCCGTAGACAACAGCTTGCAACAGGTGTGGGGTTAACATCCATCCCCCCTCACCAGAGTGGAGGAGCTGCTCCCAAGCCTGGTGGCACCTGCCCAACAACAACAGACATTTACCTTGATGGAGGTTGGAGCCACCCAGCAAGAACACATGGAGCGTGCAGGTAACATGGCATATCTGTAGACTACTGTTACCTCTATTGGTAGATCATGCATATGTGAGATGTGTACTGTGTAGTTAGAAGATGTGGAGCCTGTTGTTGTGCAATACTGATCATTTGGAACATAATCTGTAGGCCTGTGAATGTAAACTGTTGTACTACTGTAAGAATGCAAACCCACAGTAGCAATGCCACAGTTGTCGCCACTGGCAAACTGTTGCATATCCATGTAGGGTCCCTCTAGTATGACAGCAAGACAGCGGACACATGCTGGTGAGTGTGTTCTACATTTATTACTGCAAATAAAAAGTGCATGTCATAGTTAAGGTGTAGGCCATGTACACATGTAAAACACCTACGCATAACGCATGCTGTGCATGTTTGCTGTGAGACTACGCACATCTCAGTAATGTGATTAGCTGCCTCAAACACATGCAATACACAGACCATCTCAAACAAATGTGGCTACACTGTAGTGACCATTGGATAGGCAGAGTCGATACGCATGCACACAACATACACAACTATGTCATACACAGAACATGTTAACATGCTACACATGAAGTATTCACAAACCCTCTGTAAAGTCACACTCCAGTATCCCAAATGTCATCCACACAGCACACATAATATACCTGAGGGGTAGAGGCCTATCATGGGGCAGTGAAACACTCTGCAACACACAACACATTCATGTTAGGCAATGCTCCTTATTGGCCTCCTTACAAACCCATGTAACAACTGGCTGTGAAATGGTGAATGTAGCCATGGTAGTGCAGTTCTGGTACAGCATGATAGGTGCTGGTTTGGGACACATTTGTAGCCTTGAGTGACTACATGATGCTTCATGATGATGGCTTATGGTACTACACCCCATCCAGTTATTGTAACCACAGTACTACACATAGCTTTCATTGCTATACACCTCAATGTTGTGCATGTGCAAACATATGCACCTATAAACAATATGCTTTACCAATCACCATTTGCACAACTGACACATATATGTCTTGTAATGCTATTGAGTGGCTAGGTCATATGACATATATTGGGTATGTGTGATGTTTAAATATGCAGTTGTGTTTTAGCATGCCATGTCATGCCCACAATATGAGCTACACTCACCATAACTACTGTACACTGGCTATGTGGACCAATGGCATTCCATCAGTTATCCATGCACCACTGATCTTGTGTGTATATACACATCATGCATGAACTAAAACGGTGTCCACAATTATTTGCTAAAGACACGGAGGCTCTAATCAGAATTGGATATCTATGTGACACACAGATACACATCCAGCCATGGTATGTATACCTGTGAGTGATGGTGCATAGTACATTAAAGAGTTTTTAATACTTGCACAGCAATGTTGTGCCAATGTATACATTGCGTTCCAGGGGGAGGCCAATCACTGAACAAAACACATGCAAAGCCATGTATACTGTTAGCAACAAGGACTGTCTACACTCTCACTGCATGCTGTTGAGCAACACATGTCCAGCATGCTGACATGTGTGATGACTGTTTGGCTTGTGATACTGTACCCCACTATCAACTGCTATTGAGTATGTTCTGAGATTGCTGGTGGTGTGTGTGTGTGTGTGTCTGCTTTAGTGAGGAGTGTATTAGTGTGCATGTGTGCTGACATCATGTACAGGTCTTAAAGTGCGTTTCCTGTTTTACTCTCACAGGTGCTGATGTTGGGCTGGTTCAGTGCAGCAGGGAACCTGATGTCACTGACACAAATTGTGATGAGGATAGGTGTGTTGAGGCACAGGCATGTTTGTCAGGGTCTGTTGTTGGACCACCAATTGACAGTACACAAGTCTCCACCCCATCCATGCACACAGTCATACTGCCTGTACATCCATCATCACCAATGCCCTTAGAAGACGGTCAGTGTACAGTCGGCAATGGCCAGGACAGTGTGGTATCTATGGCACATGCATCAGGACACAGCAGCCATAGCCAGATGTCTGGAATGGTACCCACATAGGCAGATGTCCAGGGGTTCTCGTCAGAGCACTGCTGGTCATCATGCCCCTGGCAGACGTGCCACAACTCTTACAACCGCACGCATGTTCCAGGCTGTCATGGAGGCACAGGCACGTATGGAGAGGTACACCAGACACGTACTAAGGGCACAGAGGGCTCATAACACCTCTTTAAATGACAGTATCCGTGACCTTGCAGGTGCCATCCGTAATTACACTGAGGTCATTGATAGATGACGGGGTGAGACATTAGATGTCCTCCACAATGTCATGTCCATGTGTCAGGACAGTGCGGGACAGTTGAGACGTGGACGTATGCCAGCATCATCATCAGCTGGCAGTCGCCGTGGACGTCCATCAAGTCATAGCCACTCCCGTAGTGCCAGTACCAGCCCCAGCAATGTTGGGGGTGGGCTGTCCATAGACCATCCTAGAAAACCACGTGCACGTGGCTCTGGCCAGTCCCAGCAGGGACCTGGATCCAGTGTACATATGTCAACCTCTGAGGATAGTACCCAGTCTGGATTAGTACCTGATACTGTCTGTAGCACCCCTTCCAGGCACAGGTCCCATATCCGTGGCCAAAGACGGTGATCTGTAAAGCCTGCCAGGTACAGTCTGTAGCTGTCCCACAAATCCCTGTATATAGCAGCCACATGGTGGAACTGTGTGAATGCAGACACACACATAAACCAGACACCTAGGGCAAACACATACCCGCAACACATTACATCCACATTGGCCCATAACAGTACCCTTGGCCCACACACACACACACACACACACACACACACACACACACACTGTATGGCTCAATGTAGGCCTCTGGCAAACCAACACACCCTGTGCATATGATGAAACCTGTGCCACCTCCTGTCATCTGTAACATTGATGCAGAAATAGGCTAACAGGGTGACTTAGAATAGCAATGTTAGCATGTTGTCAGCAGTAAAGTGTAATGATATCCTTGAAGGTGTAGTAGAGCAGGGATGATGCATTAAAGCTACAATTATCAATGAAGTATTGCTTACACCAGTGTTTATTCCAATTGTGTGTGGTCTGCCCATGTGCCACTTGGCTGATGTGTGTAGTTTTGTCAGCATGTGTTAGAGAGTGGACAGTAAGTGTGGGATGTGTGCAGCACAGATTTGCAGGTGTACATTTGTGAACATGGTTGAGGTGCACTGTCTGCATGTACGTGCATATTGGACACATGGGCAGGGTAACATGCCCTGTATTAGACAGTGTTAACACTCCATAGTTTCTATTGGTGACCAGTATGCATCGTACTACACACATTTTGGAACTTGAGTACACGTGCGTGTATGACACGGTTTGACACTGTTACTATCTGTCATTGGTTTGCATTCTGGTAGTATACATAACCTCAACAGCCTGACCATAAACAATTGTTAGATGATGTCTTGACAACTGACACACAGATGTAGGACATACAGTAGCATTTGCAGCCTTCAAGTACTATTCTATACCAGTAACCAGTGGTATTCACCTGCACTCAGTCCTGGGACCACTCCTGTTTGGCATATAGCTTTCTTAGGTTCAAGCAAACACAGTAGGGATATGTCTGGCCACGTTTGGCAATGCATATTGTGGGCTATAATGCATTCTTCAGATGACACACACATCCTCCAAAAGGGTATCATACAGACAGATACCTGGTGTCAAACCCATGCTGTAAAGCTATAAGCCAAATAAAGCATAGTCATCCACTTTTACAAAACATAGCATCCCCAGAGTACCACATAGGTAGTAGCCCCCAAAATGTTGAACAGGTACCGATGTATACATAGAGCCATGTGTTAGGTCATCTTTGATTTATGTTCCAAACATTTTTTCAAGTTCATACCCTTTTTGTATACTATAGATGTAGTAGTATAAAAATGGTGATGTAATGATGAATCGGCTACAATGAGCTGCCACTTTTTCTTAATAATTTTGTTTATAAAACCACTATCAGAATTGAAAGTGGTGATAAAGCTCTTAGTAAAACTTTTAACCACTGTTGTAGTTGGTGTTTCCATGCTATTCTGAATAATATCAATGGACTCTTGAATACTGACTTCACTATTAAAATGTCCTGTGTTACTTATCCTAGATGTATTAGAAGTAACCGTACCAGCCTGATTAAGTAAATGTATAAAATGTAATTTATCCCGTTTCGTTACTACTTCTGGATATCCTCTATTCCTAAACATTTCACATAAATTCAAACATTCAACTATAAAATCATCTCTTTTACTGATCATTCTAGAGGCCCTAACAAATTGTCCTTTTAACACTGCTCTTTTCTGAGTATAGGGGGTGGCAATTAAAATGCAGGAAATTATTACTGTAAGCCTTTTTGCGATATATTTTAGATGTCAACTCTCCATTTATAACATCTTTTCCTAATAATACATCTAAGTAAGCTATAGAAGTAGCATTTGTTGTAACTGTAAATTTTAAAAAGGTTGTTGTTGAATTAATATACATTAAAAACTGTTCTAATTTTTCATAACTTCCACACCATAAAATAAATATATCATCTAAAAAGTGCAAGTAAGTTTTACAATAATTAAAAAATAATGAATTAAAAATATATTTTTTCTCCCATATGTGCATTACTATGTTTGCATAGAGGCCTCCACACTGGGACCCCATGGCTACTCCATTTTGTAAATAAATGTTGTTGTTGAAAAGTATAAAATTGTTTCTTAAAACAATATCTAAAAGTTGGTCAAATAAATTTATTCTGGTTTGAGTTGAGCCCTTTTCATTCAAAAATGAATTAAACCAATCCATACCCGTGTCATGGGGAATAACAGAATACAAGTCTTTAACATCAATGGTAACAAAAATATCATTCTCATTGTACTCAACAGACCCAATAGTGGTCAAAAAATCCCATGAATCTTTCAATAAATATTTTTCAGCATATATATAAGTTTTTAAATTACTATCAATGAATTTTGCTATTGGGTTAGTAATGGAACCCAGGGCATCCATGATTGGTCTAAAAGGAGGTTTATTTAAGTCTTTATGAATTTTTGGGACTCCAAACATAGTTGGAGTCCTGGGGTAACTAACATTCATGTAATTAAACTCATTTATACGACGAACAATACTATTTTCTCCAGCGATGAACACATTAAGCGCATGTAATACTTCTTACATATAGTACACTTCTTCATATTTATATTATAGAATTGTCAAAGGATAATAGAGTCAATATTTGTTTTGGTTTGATAAAAGGGTTTACGTAACATAGTTGTATATATTTCATATATGTATTCTTGTTTTAGCTATTGTTTGTGCACGTACATTAGTATTGTTGCATTAGAAAGAAATCAAAGTTGGCAAACTGATTGGTTCGATAAAAGTGGTTTACACCAACTAAATCCATATATTTTATGCATTAAGGGTTGAACACTGCATTATACAGTATGCTGTTTTTTTACATCTATATATATATTTATCAGTTTGATATATAGAAAATGGTTTTATTGTTAGGGTGAAAAGTGCTGTTTCTTTAATAATTTGAATTTTTAATTGATTACATCACTAAAAAATACTATTTAGTCTACAGGAAGTGATGTGATAACGGTTTGAAAAAGTTTGGCAGGCGCCAAACGAAAGCGCTTATTTGAGTATCTGTTTTAAGAACTTTTTGTGATTTTAGTTTACATTTTATTAAACCTCTTTCGGTCAAGTCCGTGGTTTCTTGTTTTTCTGGTACAAGTTTGTCGTAGCTCTTATTGTCTTGGTCTTATATTTGTAGGATGGTGAGATCATCAGACTAGACAAAGTGGGTTACATTAGGTGACATTAGGTGGACTACATAGAAGGAATTTCTAAACACTTTGGCAATATGATCATCAAAGGAGTGTTTACTATCTACCTGGGTCCCCAGGTCCATAATTACATTCTCCGTACATACTGGATTACCGCCTATGTGGTAATTTGTGTGCACTTTGTTTTATCCAAAGGGGATGACTATGCATTTTTTGGCATTCTGCTTGAGGGCATTGCTTTGACACCAGGTAAGTGTCTCTGCAAGACCCTTCTGGAGGAGGTCTGTGTCAGCCGTAGAGTCGATCATGGACCACAGTTAGCAGTCATCTGCAAACTTGTTCAGCCATACTCCTCCTGTGCTTGCCTGTACCTCCGAGTGTCTACTGAACAGGTGGGGTCCCAGGACCAAGACCTGTGGGATGCCATTTGTGACTGGTTTATAGTCGGACATGGCACCCGCAACTCTGAACATGTCTGTTTGATCTGTGAGCCAGTTGGCCACCCATCCTGTGACATAGGTGTTAATGTTCAAGATGGTAAGCTTGTCCATGATGCCAGAGTGGGGAATGGTGTCAAAGGCCTGAGTGAGGTCCAGGTGGGCTGTGTGGACTACTTTCACCTCCATCTGCGTCCTTGGTAACTGCTTCAAAGACGTCAACTAGGTTTAGGAGGCAGGATCTGCCTTTAACAAAGCCAAGTTGGTAGAGTCCAGTGTCTGGAGGTTCCCAAGGTCTGTTTATCGGTTCCATGATAATTTGCTCCATAGCTTTGCACACCAGGCCTATAGGGCAATAGTTTCCAGGTTCTGCTGTGGCACCACCTTTGTGGAGCTGGATGACTGTTGCTGTATGCCATTCTTTGGGTACATAGCCTGTGGTAAGGTTGAGTCTGGACAGTGAATGTAGGTGAGGGTGTAGTTCCTTTTGGGGCTGGTGTAAGATGCAGCCTGGGACACCATACAGTCCCCAATGATGCCGTGTTCTTAGCTTTGGAGAGGGCTGTTTTTACCTGCATGTCCATGAAGTCTGGGGCTCTGCATTCTTCTGGGATGGACACAGGCCCTTTTGGGGGTGATGGGGGGGGGGGGATTTGCACTGAACTTGTCCGCCAGGATGTGGGCAATGTCAGTTGGTTCAGTGTATTTTTTGCCATTTTGCAGTAGCTGACAGCATATTTGAGAGTTCCCCCTAAATGTTTGGTATAGCTAACGAAGGCTTTGTGGTTGTTATTCTTACATTCCTTGGCAATTTGTCTTTAGAAACTGGCCTTGGATTATTTTATGAGTGATCATTGTTTCTTCCTAATAATGATCAGTGATGCCTTTCCTTTTGTGAAGTTTGCTCTATCGTGTGTTCGTGTCCTCCTTCTGTTGTATAGCGTATATTTATGGGCAACGACCACCAGATTGGTTTCTTATTTTTGGAGGAGTGCATCTTGGTTTTATTTGGGATGTCTCTATCCATGCATCCCTGTAGATGCTCATAGAATGCACTTGTAAATGATTTTGCAGATTGTATAGCATTATCCTACAGCAAGGGGGCTTTGGAACTTTCCACTTTGGTCTTGAGAAGTGTGCGGTTTGCTTTTGAAAATTTCTTCACAGTGGTTTCCTTGATTGGGGGGGGGGGGTGGATGTCCAGTGTGATTACTTTATGATCTGATATTACCAGCGAGGGGTTCATCTCTGTTATGGAACACTGGTACCCCATGTTGGTGATGATCAGGTCCAGTATGTTGTCACCTCTAGTGGGCGTGGTGACCAGCTGTTCCAGGGCATTTGAGTTTTTAAACTCTAGGAAGCATTGGGCAAAGGACGTTGTACACGAGTAATTCTCCCAGTCAATGTTTGGGTAGTTGTAATCTCATATAATGGCATTTGTTAAGACCTTTATATTTTTCACTGTTCTCAGGAATACTGAGTGAGGTTCCTGAGACAAGGCAGGCTACAATCTGATAAGCATCTTTGCCCAATGTTAGTTGCACTTGCATGGTCTCTAAGGCCTCATGCTGTGCCACTAACATGAAGGTGTGGGTATCCATAAGGTAAATGGATACACCCCTTCCTTTTGTATTTCACTCTGGGTTTTGGGGCCGAAGATCAGAGGGATTGTGAGTGTTTTACGTGGAGCATGTCCAACAGCTCTGTGTTTGACAACTTTGTATGTTAGGCAGAGATCACCTCTGAGTAGGCGATATGCGAGAGAGTACAGCTGGAGCATTTTGAGACTGTCTGTGTATGGTATGTATTTCAGGCCGCTAATGCTCTTTGTGAGGTATTTCTGCAGGCTTTCCAGTTCTAGATGTCTTCTGAGGTACATAGCAAAAGGGGGGTTGTACTCTATTATGGATCTAATGAGTGATGAATAGAGGGGAACAATGTCCTCTTCTATTCTGCATGAGACACCTTTTGTGAGGGTGTGCCACGTAGAAGGATTTCCTGACTACTGTGGGGATGTGATTATCACAGGTGTGTCCACTGTCCACCTGTGACCCAAGGTCTCTTATCACACTTTCAGTGTTAAGTATACTACCACCTATGTTGTAGTTCATGGCTACAGAGTTTTTACCAAAGGAGATGACAATGCACGTTTTGGCATTGAGCTTGAGGCCATGGCCTTGACACCAGTCATCTGTCTCAGTGAGGCCCTTTTGTAGGATGTCCACATCTTTAGTAGTTTCAGTTATGGCTCCTACTTTGCAGTCATCTGGAAACTTCATTAGCCACAGACCTTCCATGTTAAAGTTTACTTCAGGGAAGTAGATACCAAACAGGACAGGATCCAGGACTGAACCCTGTGGTACTGCACTTGTCACTGGTCCAAAGTCGTACTTGAGTCTGCTACTTTCACAGTGTGTGTTCTGTCAGTGAGCCAGTTGGCAACCCATCTTGTGACATAGCAATTTATACCTAGTTTAGTGGGTTTATCTATAATTCCAGAGTGGGGGATGGTGTTGAAAGCCGTGGCAAGATCTACATAGGCTGTGTGAATCACCTTACCCGTGTCTACGGTTCTGGTGACTGCTTCAGTGACGTCTATCAGGTTTAGGAGACATGATCTGCATTTTACAAACCCAACATGGTTGTGGTCCAGAGTTTGGAGATTACCAATGTCTTTTTTTTTATAAGTTATATGATGATACATTCTATGGCCTTGCAGAACAGGCTCATCAGGCTAATGGGGTGCTAGTTCCTGGGGTCCGTGGTGTCTCCACCCTTGTGTAGTGGGATAAACAGTCGCTATGTGCCATTCAGCAGGCACAAAGCCTGAGGTGAGGCTATGACTAAACATGGTACATCGGTGTGGTACCTTGTTCATTCTGTAGTTTGTGTAGAACACAGCCTGGGAAGTTATCTGGTCCATTGGATGCTGTGTTCCTGGTTTTGGAGAGGGTTTTTTACCTGTGCAGCCGTGATGACATCAACTTTGCAGTCTTCTGTTATAGAGATGTGCTCTTTCATGGGTGAGAGGGGGGTAAAGTTAGCACTGATCCTATCTGCCAGGATGTTGGCAATATCAGTTGGGTCTGTATATTTAGTGCCATTGTGCTGCAACTCAGAGCATATCTGAGTGTTGCCACTGAGATTCTTGACATAGCTATAGAATGCTTTGTGGTTGTCTTTAGAATCAGTGTCGATTTTGTTTTCATAACTAGCTTTGGAGGATTTTATCAGGGATCACAGCTTCTTACCGATGTTGACCATGGAGCTCCTCCACTCATGGGATTTTACCCTCTTTTGCAACATTTTCATCCTTCTGTTGTGCAGTTTGTTTATGGCAGGGGAACACCCGATTGGCTTCCTTTTCTTGGAGGATAGCATCTTGGTTCTGTTTGGAATAGCACGATGCATGCAGTCATGTAAGTGCTTATAAAGTGCAATTGGGAAGGATTCACTAGTCGTAACTGTATTGTCCATCTGAATGGGTGTCCTACAGTTCAGCACTTCTGTCTTAAGAAGCATGAAGTTGGCTTTGGAGACATTTTTCAACATGGTTTCCTTAATGGGGGTGTGGGTCCAGAATGTGGATATGTAGGGTATGTAGGGTAATTAGCTTATGGTCAGATGGGATCAATGAGGCACTGACTTAAGGTGTGGAACAACGGTCACGCAGGACAAATCAAACCCCGTAACCAACACAAATAACCACAAAGTAAGCTAAATGTGACTCATTGCCAGAAGTCTCAGCCTCCAGATGCACACACTCAAGGCACTCTCATTATGGAGGATATTGATATCTGTGCAGTAACAGAAACCTAGTTCAAGGCTCCAGACAGCACACCAGCACTACCAGGATACTACTCATTCCATACTTTCCAGCATCAGAACCTGAATCATAGCACATAGGGTGAGGATGTATCCATATTCATCAAGGATACCTACACCTCTCTCTACATGCTCTCTACAGGATATGAACCCATAAAATGTTGCACAGCAACGTTCTTCACACTCCACAAGGGTGGGGCCACAAAAACCCTGTGGCGTTCATGCTCTATGAGCCTGACGAGTGTGTTCTGCAAGGCAATGGAGCCAATCATAATGGAAGTCAACAATACAGAGATTGGGAACCTTCACACAGTTGAGCACACCCAGTCTGGCTTAGTCAAATGCAGACCACGCCTCCTGAACTGGGAGGATTTCTTTGACCGTTACCCAGGCTACAGATGATTGAAATGAGCTCAACACAGCCTACCTATACCTCGCTAAGGCCTTTGACACCATTCCCCAGTCAGGTATCATATATGACCTCACCAACCTGGCCATGAATTCATACATCACAAGATGGATTGCAAACTGGCTCACAGATAGATCCCACACATTAAGAGTTGCTGGCTACATGTCAGACTCTACACCGGTAACGACTGGTGTCCCCAGGGTTCAGTACTGGGATCCCTCCTGTTTGGTATAGACTTCTCAAATGTACTTGCCAACACAGGAGGGCTGTGGTTGACTAAGTTTGCTGGGAACTGTAAAGTGTTTGCCATAATAGATTCCCCGGTTGACAGACATTCTCCAGAAGGGACTCAGACAGATGTGTGGTGTCAGAATCATGGCCTCAAGCTCACTGTGGAGGAATGCATAGTGATCCTCTTTGGTGAGAACAAAATACCCACAAACTACCACATAGGTGTTTACCCCCTTAAAAATGACAAGGTGATAAGGGATCTGGGGACACAAGTAGATGGTCATCTTTCCTTTGACAACCATGTTGCCAAAGTGATTGGGAGATCCTATGTGCCCACCTAATCAACAAAGGGTTTGCATCAAGATCCAAAGAGGTAGTGTTGGCACACTACTCTTACGTCATCAGACCCATCATTGAGTACAGTGCACCATTTTGGATGTACTCTACTTAGCATATCCAGCAGCTGTAGAGACCACATAGGTACCTCATCAAGAGGATTACTGGCCTCAAACAGTTGTGTTATGCAAAACAACTAGTAAAACTAATTCTGTTCTTCGTTGCATACCGCCTACTCAGAGGCACACTCTGCCTAACATACAGAGCCATGTCCAGCACATAACTGCTGAACATGCTCCATTGACGGATAACATTGAGTCGCCCTACACATTCCAGGGATATGAACCTCATCACAACGATGAATACAACATGCTGGTGGGATAGAGTACCATTCCATATACTTGCCTTACTGTGGAACAGAGTCCCAATGTACATCAGACAGAACCCCTCGCTGACACTCTTCAATTGGAACCTTGATGAGTGGATGGGAAACTGACAATTCACACCAGGTATCACATCAGCAGCCCCACTAGAAAGGGGCTTAGGGTACTAACTATTAGAACTATGCCTTGGGAGACTACCCAATGGTGTGGTGCACAACTTGCGTAGGCTGATATATGCCTTCGTGGAGATAGGTAGACTATGCGACAGGTACATGTCTACAGATAGTAGATGTGTACTTCATTGTACAGTCATGTTGTACAGCAGGCACATGGACCACATACACTGCAATGCTTACAGATACTGGTGGCTGTTATGTACAGTGGGAGAGATGTGCACCTCATGTCTTTCGTGCCATTGGGATGTGTGCTGGGTGGGACAGTCCTGGATGGCTCCCTGTCATGGTCACACTTACACACATCTCTGCCCATCCATCTTTGGCTTATTATACTGTGTTCCCCCTACACACACACACACACATATATATATATATATATATATATATATACACACATATATATATATATATATATATATATATATATATATATATATATATATATATATATGTACATAGGTAGGTAATAGGCTATCTGCCTGAAGGCATGTATTAGTATGGCCAGAGTGTGCAGTTATCAACACCCATGGAGTTAGTTCCCTAGGCCTCTGTGTAGTAGAGCTGATGAAGTGATCCATGGTGTGACAGTTCAGTTTCACATACACTCATCAAGGCTCCTCTGGAAGAGTGTCAGTGAGGGTCTCGGCTTAATGTCAGTTGGGAGCCTGTTCCAAAGCAAGAGAAGTCTGCGAGTTAGTAATGTATCCCTCCAACAGGTTCTATTTAATGTTGTGATGATGATGATATCCCTAGAGCATGTGGCATAGTGAGCTTGGGTTTACTTCAGATAGCGCATGTACATCAGTTCTGCATTGGACATGGACCTATCTGTTGGGCAGAGATCTCCTGAGTAGACAGTATGCAACAGAGTACAGATAGATGTTTGGTTTTATTTTTCAGAGTACAGATAGAATTAAATTCAGTCTTGTTGCATGGGGCAACTGTTTGAGGCCAATAAACCTCTTGTTGAGGTACTTCAGTGGTCTTTCCAGCTGCTGAAGATGCCTAGTCAGATTCATCGCAAGTATGTTGTGGTACTCTGACGGGTCTGATGACTGATGAGTAGAGGGAACCTCCTTTGACCTACATGCAAAGACCTTGGCAGTTTGTGGGAACACATAGCATGATTTTCTAACCACTTTGTGAATGTTGCAACAAGAGACTGTAGACTGGTAATAAATAAAAAAGCGTATCGCAACCCAAAAACTTTTCGGAACTATTTATTAGTCAAAACAAATAAAACAAATATAACTTCACTTAGCGCTTTCACCCGTTTACATCACGGGTTTCATCAGAGTGAAGAGTTTTAGAACAGCAGCTACTTTATATAAATGAAACTGTCCAATCATATCATTTAATTAATTAGTTGTTAATAGTTAATTAAACAGTTGTCCAGTAGATTTTCTGCCAAATAAATAGTTGAAAGACATAGTTGAAAAACATATTTTGTGTAGGAACCATTTCATAATATTAGGGTATACTCCCAACATGTGACATATATAAAAAAACCATATAATCCGTAGTAATACAACGTGTAGTCTTATTTAAAAAGACCAACCCTTTGTATTATGCGTGTGTGTGTAGAGTGGTGATAGTTCCATAAATAACACCTTTTGATAAATATAAATAAATAAATATTAATATATATAAGTGTGAAATAAATAAATATATATATATATAAATATCTAATACTAATATAAAGAAAATATAGTATGTATTATCTGTAATGTTAAAATAATAAAAAAATCTTAAAAACCTTAAAAATTGTTAAATACAACAGTTCTGAGTGTTATTTACAGAAAAATGTTAAACTAAATGCTATAGGATTTTAACTTCAAATAAGAAACAATAGATATATGTTCGTTAATACCTGGCCGGTTGCATGCATTTAACCTCAATTGCCAGAGACATTCCTTTAATTCTAACAAACTGTTAACATCTCCTTCTTTTGTACAGTTTTGAGGTATCCTGTCAATAACAAAAAATAGAAATTTCTTAAAATCTGTGCAAGTTGTACTATGGATATACAGAGAATTTGTAGTCTTTTTATTTTTAATGTCCCTATTATGTTCAGTGATTCTTTCCCTTAGCTTCCTAATTGTTTTGCCTATATAATGCGCCTGACAAGTCAAACAACTAGCTAAGTAAACTACTAACCGTGTTACAATTTACGTGCCCAGGACATCTAATAGTCCGGTTGAAATCTTTTATATTATTCGTGGGGCCCGTCATTAATGTATCTGCAACATCTACAAAAACCATTTTTTCATTTGTGAATTTTTGTATGCAGTTTCCTTTCAAAATAATCCTTTAGATTTTTACCTCTACTGAACACAATTTAGCTTCATTACCTAAACATTTCACAATCTCTGTTTCGTTATTAAATCGTTCCTCCATGTCTCTTTTATATTTTCTGACATTGTGTTAATGTTACTAGTGTAAGGTAAAATTAATGCACATGCTTTTTTCTTGACCACTTTTGTTCTTTTCCAGTTTGCTCTTACACATACCATATTTTAATATAGGCTTAAAATAAGTGTGTCTTTTTTTCTTTTATTTCACTTTTAATTTGGTCCAATAATTTTTTAGGGTAACCCCTGTCCAAACATATTTGATAGGATGTCTAACTGTTCAAAAAACTCACTATCCTCACTAATAATCCTAGAAAGCCTTACCATTTGTCCCTTAACCAAATTGTGCTTTTGGAAATAAGGGTGACAACTCTTGAAGTGAAGGTAGGAGTTAGAAAATGTCTTTTTACGATAAATATTTGATTCTATATTTCCTCTTGTTTTCCTGAGTTTTATGTCCAGGTATTCACATCCTTCCTTACTAATATTGTGTGTGAACTTTAAAAACGTAGTAGTACTCTCTAAGTATGTAACAAATTCTTTCATCTCCTCCAATGTACCTTTCCAAAACAACAATATGTCGTCCAAAAATCTTAGGTACATATCTACTTTTGACCAAAAGGTACTAGTAAAAACTTTCTCTTTCTCCCACATTGCCGGAACTAAGTTGGCGTAGACAGGTGCACATCTTGCACCCATTGCTACGCCTGAACTTTGTTTATAGTATTCATTTGCAAACAGAAAAAAAAAAAATTGTTTTCGAGAACCATTTCCATAAGTTCTACTAGTAATTTTCGTTTCGTTGTACTAAAATTACCAAAATGGTTCAGGCTGGCCTCAAACATTCGTAGTCCTTCTTCCAAAGGTATTACAGAAAATAAGTTGACAATATCTATTGTAACAAAAAAAGTGTTCTCTAAATCTGTCTTGTCATATTCATTTAAATTCTCTAAGCAATTCCAAGAATCCTTTAATATGTGTTTGATGTTTTTTACCACATCACAGCAATTAATATCTATAAACCGTGCTATAGCTTCAGTTTTAGATTGCTGTGCTGACACTATAGGTCTAAACGGTGGGTTTGAAATGCTTTTGTATATTTTAGGTATCCCAAAAAGGGATGGGGTAACTGGAAATTCCACTAGTAAATAATCATATTCTTCTTTCGTAATACTGCCTTCCATAAGCAATACTGCCTTCCATAAGCAAAATGTCTGACACTGACTAGCAAAATCTAACGTTACACTCGACGCCAGGAACTTCACGCAGCAACCCCGTAGCCAGCCATGGTCCGACGGATTTGATGGGCAGTAGGACAGTGCGTACCACGGAAGCAGATGGAGGGCACAAGGTTCCGAAGCCGAATCCGGAGAGGAACGCTAGGGACGGGTGTATTGGCGTTCGACATTTGGACTTTAACATTCCACTACTAGACGAGATACTTTCTATTCCTCGTTTTGGGCAAACGCACATTGGTCAAGAAACGGAATCTTTACAAAAGCAACTAGAGGAGTTTGGCAAAATTTTGCGGAAATACAAGGCACTACAGATGGACAATGTTTACCTAGAAAGATCTTTGGAACTTAATCAGGTACCTAAAGGACTCAGAGTTTTTAAGGTACCGTTTGGTTTTGAAAAGGACAGTGAATTTTTCAATGAACTTGTTGACATATTTAACAACACAGGTAAACAATTGATGAAACTTATTATTAGAAATAATAATGTTAAATTAGCAAAGTTAAATGTTGAACTTACTAGATTAGATAATAGTATAAGAAATGATTTACTATTTGAATACAATAAGGGTAAATTTGATAACATTTTAGTAGAAATGAACAGATATGTTAGTAAAGGTTTGGAAAACAAAAATGAAAAACTAAAGAGAGATACTAATGATTATTCATGTAACAAAGCATATTCTCACTTTAAGGATTATAAACTGCTTTTTAGGAGAACAGGGAACAACACTTACAATACTTATAATATGGAAAGTAGTCAGAATGACAACACAAATGTGACACGGAATAAAAACCATATGTTATTTAGATCAGAATCTAGAAGGAACAATGAAATTCAGGATGAGCAGGTGAATGTAGAAGATGAGCATTTTTTAGAAGAGCCTGCCCCTCGGAGATCGGAGCGCTTGAAGGAGCGATACCGGGGGCAAGGCAATTATGCACAACAAAATTACAGGACGAGATTCAGGCAGGAATATTAAACAACAATAATTACATTAAAGAAGTGGTCCTAGATACTGATAACAGGATAAATGAAGCTGAATGTTTTACTGGTGAAATAAATGATGATGGAGTTGACAAATTTGTAGTTATGGCACAAAGCTCACTGAATGAAAGTTCTCAAACACTAACCAATATATGTGAAATAAACATGTGTGAAACTGACATTCTTTTTTTCAAAGAACTGTGTAGTAGTGATGAAGTTTTGTTAACATCGAATATTAATGATTTAAAATGTGACATCATTCTAGATGGTGGATTTTCTGTATACAATTATACAGAAAGACAATTAAGTGGAAACGATGTATCACTTTTTAAAAAAGGTTTTAAATTTATTCCCAATTTTAAGGTAGATATTGGGAAAATTTTGTTAAATTTAAAAATCTATGTTAGATTATTGAATCTGAAAATGTTTTTTAAAGGTAGGACTGACACTGATTTGACTTTGGAAACTAGGAGTTTTACACTAAAAAGGTCAAGTACTTTTATACCACCTAGCAACCCTGTCATTCATCTTTTTGAAATGCTTTGTGAAATACAATTTAGAAAGACATGGAAGGAAACACACTCAACAGAGGACAATCTCACAGTAGGAGAAAGAAACTGAGAGAATTAAGCACATCCAGTGATCTAAGAATTATGAAGCCCGACAAAGGGGGTGGGGTAGTGATTATGAATATTTTGGACTATCAACATAAAATGATGCATATGTTAAGTGATGACACCACTTAACAGTTTCAAGATATGACATGTTGAATGCTTACACAAAGATTGATTGGCTTTTATATGGTTTGCTTATGGAAGGCAGTATTACGAAAGAAGAATATGATTATTTACTAGTGGAATTTCCAGTTACCCCATCCCTTTTTGGGATACCTAAAATACACAAAAGCATTTCAAACCCACCGTTTAGACCTATAGTGTCAGCACAGCAATCTAAAACTGAAGCTATAGCACGGTTTATAGACATTAATTGCTGTGATGTGGCAAAAAACATCAAACACATATTAAAGGATTCTTGGAATTGCTTAGAGAATTTAAATGAATATGACAAGACAGATTTAGAGAATACTTTTTTTGTTACAATAGATATTGTCAACTTATTTTCTGTAATACCTTTGGAAGAAGGACTACGAATGTTTGAGGCCAGCCTGAACCATTTTGGTAATTTTAGTACAACGAAATGAAAATTACTAGTAGAACTTATGGAAATGGTTCTCGAAAACAATTTTTTTCTGTTTGCAAATGAATACTATAAACAAAGTTCAGGCGTAGCAATGGGTGCAAGATGTGCACCTGTCTACGCCAACTTAGTTCTGGCAATGTGGGAGAAAGAGAAAGTTTTTACTAGTACCTTTTGGTCAAAAGTAGATATGTACCTAAGATTTTTGGACGACATATTGTTGTTTTGGAAAGGTACATTGGAGGAGATGAAAGAATTTGTTACATATTTAGAGAGTACTACTACGTTTTTAAAGTTCACACACAATATTAGTAAGGAAGGATGTGAATACCTGGACATAAAACTCAGGAAAACAAGAGGAAATATAGAATCAAATATTTATCGTAAAAAGACATTTTCTAACTCCTACCTTCACTTTAAGAGTTGTCACCCTTATTTCCAAAAGCACAATTTGGTTAAGGGACAAATGGTAAGGCTTTCTAGGATTATTAGTGAGGATAGTGAGTTTTTTGAACAGTTAGACATCCTATCAAATATGTTTGTGGACAGGGGTTACCCTAAAAAATTATTGGACCAAATTAAAAGTGAAATAAAAGAAAAAAGACACACTTATTTTAAGCCTATATTAAAATATGGTATGTGTAAGAACAAACTGGAAAAGAACAAAAGTGGTCAAGAAAAAGCATGTGCATTAATTTTACCTTACACTAGTAACATTAACACAATGTCAGAAAATATAAAAGAGACATGGAGGAACGTATTTAATAACGAAACAGAGATTGTGAAATGTTTAGGTAATGAAGCTACAATTGTGTTCAGTAGAGGTAAAAATCTAAAGGATTATTTTGAAAAGGAAACTGCATACAAAAATTCACAAATGAAAAAATGTGGTTTTTGTAGTTGTTGCAGATACATTAATGACGGGCCCTACGTAACAATGAAAGATTTCAACCGGACTATTAGATGTCCTGGGCACGTAAATTGTAACACGAAGTTAGTAGTTTACTTAGCTAGTTGTTTGACTTGTCAGGCGCATTATATAGGCAAAACAATTAGGAAGCTAAGGGAAAGAATTACTGAACATAATAGGGACATTAAAAATAAAAAAACTACAAATTCTCTGTATATCCACAGTACAACTTGCACAGATTTTAAGAAATTTCTATTTTTTGTTATTGACAGGATACCTCAAAACTGTATAAAAGAAGGAGATGTTAACAGTTTGTTAGAATTAAAGGAATGTCTCTGGCAATTGAGGTTAAATGCATGTAACCCGCCAGGTATTAACGAACATATATCTATTGTTTCTTATTTGAAGTTAAAATCCTATAGCATTTAGTTTAACATTTTTCTGTATATAACACTCAGAACTGTTGTATTTAACAATTTTTTAAGGTTTTTAAGATTAGTTTTATTATTTTAACATTACAGATAACACATACTATATATTCTTATTTATATTAGTATTAGATATTTACATATATATATTTATTTATTTCACACATATATATTAATATTTATTTATTTATATTTATCAAAAGGTGTTATTTATGGAACTATCACCACTCTACACACACACGCATAATACAAAGGGTTGGTCTTTTTAAATAAGACTACACGTTGTATTATTACGGATGATGTGTTTTTTTTATATATGTCACATGTTGGGAGTATACCCTAATATTATGAAATGGTTCCTACACAAAATATGTTTTTCAACTATTTATTTGGCAGAAAATCTACTGGACAACTGTTTAATTAACTATTACCAACTAATTAATTAAATGATATGATTGGACAGTTTCATTTATATAAAGTAGCTGCTGTTCTAAAACTCTTCACTCTGATGAAACCCGTGATGTAAACGGGTGAAAGCGCTAAGTGAAGTTATATTTGCTTTATTTGTTTTGACTAATAAATAGTTCCGAAAAGTTTTTGGGTTGCGATACGCTTTTTTTTTTTTTTTTTAATTACCACTTTGTGAATGTGTTTCTGGAAGCAGAGATGACTATCCACGTGTCCATAGATCCCTTATCACCTCCATATTTAGGGTGTTGGCACCTATGTGGTATTTATATGACTGTAGCTCGAGGCCATAATTCTGACACCACATCTGAGACCCTTTTTAAGGATGTCTCTGTTGTCCCAAACATCGATGACAACTTTTTTGCAGTCATCCACAAACTTTGCTAAACATAGCCCTCGTGTGTTTGACTGTATTTCTGAAAAGTATATACCACACAGGAGGGGTCCCAGCACTGAGCCATGGGGGACAGCAGTTGTTACCAGCTTGAACAGGAGACCACAATTCTTACCTTGTGGGATCTATCTGTGCCCCAGTTGGCAATCCATCAGATGACATACATATTTATGCACAGGTTGTTGATTTTGTGGATACGACATGTGCCTGGAATGATGGAAAAGGGCTTTTCAAGGTCTATGTGGGACGTGTGTAGCTCTTTCATTGATGTATGTCATGGGTGACTGCCTTGAAAACAGTCTAGCAGGTTTGGGAACCATGATCTGCCCTTGACCAAACCAAAATGGGTAGGGTTGGGTGTTTGTAGGCTCCCAATAGCTCTGTTTATGAGTTCGATCATGATGGACTCCATGGCCTTGCAGATCAGGCTTAGTAGGCTTATAAGACAATAGTTCCATGGTCTGTTGTGCACCAAGACTTGTGGAGTGTGCCAAACGTTGCTGTAACCCATTCAACAGTTTCATATCCTGTACAGAGGGTGAGTCTCAACAGACTGTTCAGGTGCAGGGTCTGTTTTGGAGTTCACATATGACACAGCTAGGGAAACCATGTTATCCCATAAACGCCGTGTTTTTAGGTTTGGAAAGAGCTGTTTAACCATTGTATATGTGATTTCTGGGTTTTCACAATCTCTAGGTATGATAATGGGCCCTTTTGTCAGTGAGAGGGGTAAATATGTATGAAACTGTCTTGACAAGATGTTGGCAATGTCAGTCATGTACATGTATTCATTTACAGTTTGCACTGACTCAGAACATATATGAGTTTACATTGATATTTATGACATAGCGAAAGAAAGCTTCATGGTTCTCTATGGACTCTGACAATATTTTTGCCAAAACATGGATTAGATAATGTTAGGAGTGCTCATTGTTTATTGATGATACTGATCAGAGATTTATTGATCTTCTTTGAATTTTCACTTTCTTTGAACAACTTAAGTACTTGTAGTACATAGTTTGATTATGACAGGAGTCCAATATATTATATGGGTCTGTTTTCATATAACGGTGTGCGCAAGGCAGGATTGGTGAATAGTGACAAGTTTCTGGGGTAAGAACTGCAACTGCCAGATGTGTGGCCCACTGCTGTACTCAGACATGGCCTAAGTGTGTGAGCATGCCCAGTATGACCTGTCAGTATGTTGCTGACTGACATTTGCTAAATTTGTTAAAGTGTGTGAGCATGCCCAGTATGGACATATATACTATGTGTGTGTGAAAAATCAAGTTGGTATTTACTTCAGGGCTCACCTTTGTGTTGTACATCGACAGGAAGTACACTGTGCCTGCAGGGCTTCCCTGAGTCACTTTGCATAGACTTATCAACATTTCTACATACAGGGGGGCCAGCTATTAGTTGTACATTTCTACCCGGGGGGACACCTAATTGTTACTGTGGGTGTACATAGGATGAGGGGTTCACCTGACACACACATTTGCTAGGCCTGCACTGCTATGTCAAGTACTCCATTTCAGTCTGTACTGTTGCCTATCGTCCTGGCTTGAGGCATACTACTGTACTACAGATCTTAGCCTCCAATTTCACGTATATTAGTTTGTGACTTCATAGCCTACCCAACCCACATCACACTGCCTGGCCTGCTGTTATCTGTCTGCATAGGCCTGGGGGGAAGTTACTCATATGCCTCTTCAGAGGGCATGATACAGCATTTGTTTGTGTTTACTTTAGTCTACAATTGTCCTGCTGTGTCTGTGCCAGTGAAATGCTGTCATGGCTTAGTGGTTCAGTACTGTGACTATAGTGCACAGTATCCTGAGCTCGAGCCCTGTCACTGTTTTTTATTTTCCTGCTGGGCAGCCCAGACTGCTTAAGGAACAGTAAAGCAGGTGTGAGCGTGTTTACCTGACTTAGCTCAACCTTGTCCCACTTTGCCCACATTGCTCAACGTTGCCTGACGTTGCGCTAGTTAGCGAAGTGCGCAGCTCCGCGCAATTGTGTTTAAATATGCTAAATAGTGGTAAAATGTGCTTAACAGTGCTTTATGCTTTATATTGCTTAAAATAGGGCAATCATGCCTCAGCTGGTGCTGCAGGGCTGCCTATGTCGGATGCACATAGTACACTCCCTACACATGTTTGAAAACAGGTAGTGTCAAGTTAGGCATCCCTTTTATTGTATGTGCGAGTCAGAGAGAGGTGTAATTTCCAGGGTTCCTACTGAGTCAGTGTATGTGCTATGCGTTGCGCTTCTTTGCCAAGGCCAAGGCATACTGGGCATGCCTCCTTCTGCCTACTGGGACAGGCTCAGGTTGTTCCTCCTCCGAGTCACGCTGTGCCTGTGCAGGCCTTGGCAATGATGGGGGGCTGTTTGGCCCTGCCCCATGCTGTTCCTGCTGCAGCTGTTTTCGCAGGATCATACTGTGTAGCATGGCACATACCATGACAATTTGGGTACATGTAGTTAGTGAGTACTGCAAGGCTCCACCAGATGTGTCCAGGCACCGGAACAGTGACTTGAGCAGCCCAAACACACACACAATGTTTCTTGTTTGTGCGTGTGCCTCATTATGGAGTTCTTGTTCGGGTGTGTGTGCATTTCTGATGGGTGTCATCAGCCACGGCTCCAGTGCATATCCAGCATCCCCCACTAGGTGACCGTCAGGGATGTTCCCATTGGCAAATCTCTGGTACAGCTGCGTCAGATGCCAGATGTGGGAATCGTGACAGCTTCCAGGGCAACCAGCACACACATTCATTATTATGCCCTGGGCATTGTACATAACCTGGCAGTTGATGGAGGGGAAGCCCTTGCGGTTGATGTAGACCCTACCGTGCTCACCGGGTGGTGCTTTGAGGTGTATGTGTGTGCAGTCTATTGCACCCACTACCTCAGGTTATTCTGCCATTTGGTGGAAAAAACGCATATTGCCTCACGGGAATTGGGGAAATATACGTAGTCACCGACATGTGCTGACATGGCATCCAGGAACTGGTGGAGTACCCTGGATGCTGATGCCTGTGAAACCTCCATATCACCAGTTGGTCTCTGGAAGTTACCTGTAGCTAGTATTCGTAGGCCAACACATACCTTGGTATCCACTGGAATGGGTTCCCCTCTGTTGGTTGTTTGTGTGAGGCGTGGCCGGCACAGCTCAACAATTTGCTGCAGGAGGTCTCTGTCCACTCTATAGAGCTCCACTATCACCAGTTCGTGTAGCCCCTGGTAGGTTACCCTGGGTCTGTACACTCTTCTCAGTCTCCTCACTGTGGGTTGCTCAGCAGCTTTCACATCACCACCCTCAGCATCTTGCACATGTTGGTTTATGATAGCAATAGCAGCTCCTAACATTTTGTCTGACTTAAGCTTTTTAAGTTTTCACTCTTTGTATACTGCAGTGTTGCAGAGTTCTTAGGGAAAAACAGGGTAGGCTGCTGTTTGCAGAGTTTAAAGTGCTGGGCTGGGCTAGTCTACTGCCTGTGTAATTGGCTGATTTTGATATATTTCACCTGGCAGCTCTGCTAGTTCTCCTTGGTTAACTTCCTACTACTTCTTTTCCTTCCTTTTCCCCTTCTGTTTCCACCCAGGGCAGCGCCGCGCAAACACGTGCACATGGGCTCACACGCTGTGTGCCCATTTGCAAGAAATTTCAGATATATCCACGGCGTACGCCTTTGGTTTCTTGTTTTCAGCTAGAACAACTGTGGACACGCCTCTTGCAATCGTGAGCAACTCAGGGCAAACACAAGCCACTGTGCTCCAATAAGCTTACAGTCTCTCAGACATACCCCTTCATGATGTCACCTATATTCTACTCCCCTACTCCTACACTTACACTCTAGGGACATGGCTCACATGCCGGGGAAAATTGGGATTCACTACCCTTATCCTCATTTGCATAGGATTGCCTACTAATTCTTGGTTACATCTCTCACACTGAGATTCCCCCCCTTAGCAACCATTACTCAGTGGCCATGTTGTTTTCAGCCTGCCATTCACCTGCATGGCAGAAAAAGCTTTTTAGTGAAAATGCCCATTTCTGGCTATTTTTCAATTTTTTTCATTTTATTTAAAGCGCCGCACATTTGCGTGGTGCTGCACTATGCTTAAACATCGGCGATCGGGGAAAATAAATGGATTTTAAGGATTTACAACATTTGCAAATGCCAATGGCCTTATATTTGGCCATTGGCATGCTTCCTCAACTAGATGCAGCCTTTATTTGGAGCTGCCACAGCTCCGTTTAGCTATTTGCAGAATGGTACTCCCATTACCAACGGAGTACATTTCTGCAAATAACACTACTCTTACACAGACAGGTTAGTGTTTCCCGGATCGCAAATTTACCTCATTTGCATAGCTTTCAGCAGCAAATGAGGTAATTTGCATACCATAACACTGTCCGTGCAAGAGTAGCTTTAGAAGCTCTCATGCACACCCCTGCCAGCTATTGCTGGATCACTCAGCAGACATATTGGCTGTTTGCCATCTTACACTACTCAGACTCCGTGCGAGCCTTCGTAAATCCGGCCCAGAGGGTGTGTATAGAAAGTGGAGAATATAGAGTTAGGTGGGTAGCTAGAGCAAAGCCAGGATTTTTCTAAGTGAGTACATAGAAGTTTTTTAAATTGTACTCTGGTGCAGATGGAAGTGGCTAGTTTATTCCATAATTTAGGAATGATGTTAGAGAATAAGGATTCTTCAGTTGAGTTATTAGCTTTGGTGGATTTAACTAGGATGTCAATGGAACAGAGTGTTCTAGTGGTGGTGTATGGTTGCATGAGATCTTGAAAGGCTGAGGTTTTAATCAGGTTCATGCAGTACTTTATGGATGAAGGTTAGTTGCTTGTATTGGAGGAGCTGAAGAAGTTCTAGCCATTTTAATTGTCCAAGGGCTGTGCAATGGTGTGTTTTGTACGGTGCATTTGTAGCAAATTTGGCTATTTTATTGTAACATGAGTCTAGTTTAGTAAGGTCTGAATTGCATAGGTTGGTTAGTGTAGGGGAGGTGTAGAGTAGAGGTGACAGGTGGGGTGTCCAGGCAATTGTAGCTTTTGTAGATCTGGCTAAAATTTTCTTGTTTCTGTAAAGGAGGCCTAATTTTATGAACTTTTTTGATAGTCTGGGCTATGTGGATATCAAATTTTAGATTGCTGTCAATTTCAACCCCTAGCAGTTTGGTATGTGTCACAGGGGTGATAATAGCTTTGTTTTTGGACTCTAGGGTGAAAACTGGGAGTGTTGTAGGTGTTCTTGATGGCTAGGAGAGGGGTAGTTTGGTTTTATTTGGGTTTAGAATGAGTTGAGAATTGGTCAGCCAGGATTCGATTGATAGAAATGAGTTCTGGGTTATGGTGTGGAGATCCTGTATGGTGGGGGCAGAGCATATGAGGGTACAGCCATCTGCATATTGCATCACAGATGCTTGGTGAGTGGAGGTGTGGAGTAGGTTCTTAAAGAGGAAGAACAATAGTGGTCCTAAGATCGAGCCTTGTGGGACACCTAGGGAGACTGGGAGGAGACATTGAAGTTGCCACAGTACAGCCTGTTGGTCTGATAGGTAGTTTTGGAACCAGGTAACAGTGGAAGCACTAAGGTTTAGGGAGGAGAGGACTATGATCAGTTTGCGGTGGTTTACCATATTGAATGCTTTGGACAGGTCTAAAAATATGGTGGATACGAACTGCCCTGAGTTTATAAGTTGATTGATTGTATTAGTAAAAGACATGAGGGTTGTAGTTGTACTATGATGGGGGCAAAATCCATGTTGTGTGATTGATGTGGGTGTTAAGGTAGTTCAGGAGTTGAGTATGGACCACCCTTCCTAGGATTTTGGATAGGGGTGGTAGAATAGCAATTGGGTGGTAGTTGCTAAAACTGGTTGAATTGCCTCCTTTGTTAAGGGGTATCATATGGAATTTTTTCCATACAGCAGGTACTATGCACTCTGACATAGATCCATTTATGAGTTTTGCTACTGGGTAAGCTATTTCATCACCAGCTACTTTCAGAAATTCAGCTGGTAGTTTGTCTACGGCTAAGGTAGTTGGTTTTATTTTGAGCAGTATTTTTTTTCCAGAATTTACTGTTACTGGTTGCAGTGTAAATAGACCGAGGTTGTTTTGAGAGGGTTTACAGAGATGGGGAGTTATTGGGGCATGGCTACTGGAGCTGTTTGTATTGGCTAGGGCTAGTATTTCTGTGAAATAAGTATTAAATTGTTTTGCCATGTTTTCAGGGACAGTAGTAGAGGTTGGAGTGGGCGTGGATGTTTTGCCTGGAGATAGTACGTTATTAACAGGAGCCCAGACTTTTTGTGGGTTATGACACTTTTCTTGAATATTGTGGTAATAATCTATTTTGTCCTGTTTGATGAGTTCTTTAACTTTGTTACGTAGCTCTACGAATGTTAGTTCTTTGGATTGGGTTTTGTGTTTGTGGTATTGTTCCCAGGCTTTATCCCTAATTTTGAGAAGAGAATGGCATTCCTTGCTCAACCAGGGAGCGTAACTGGCTCTAACTCTAATGGTTCTGGAGAGATAATAGCAATCTAAAATCTCTAAAAAAGTTTTGTTTTTTTTTGGGGGGGGGGGTCTTTGGTGAAGCGGCCATTGACTGAGGGAAATCAGGCAATGGAAAATAGTGGGATGGGCGATACTCCAAAAATGGAATTCAATAGCCTCTGAATATCATCCCTGTTACCCACCTGTCCCATGTGATGGCAAACCACAAAAGAGGGTAAAGGGATATAGTTAACCAGACTGTCTCCAGAATGGAGCATTTGGGCAAACATTCAGGGGTTCTGAGATCGACTAATCAAGAATGGTCCTCAGAATCCCTGGTTCTGTGGACCTCCTCAAACTCCTGGCATGTGAACACCGAGTGACCTCTACTGTCTCGTCCACCCTGTCACTACACAAATCATACGGATGGTGCGACTTCTGAAACCTCAGCATTCCATCCTCTTTTTGGTTCATGGAAAAGGTGCACTAAGGCATCTCAAACTTCATGCCCACTGCACAGAGCGTGTTATCATCCCCTCTTGCTTTTCTGCATCCATTCTTTCGCCTTACCAAATAATGTGGTACCTTTTATGGGAGTATTAGTAAAGGATACTTTGAAAGTGTCCACAAAGTCACACAAGTGCAGCTAGGTGCGACACCTCATGGTGATGCCGGCTCAGCTGTCCTCAATAATCCATCTGCTGCATTATAAAGTAGGTGCATGGTCAGGTTGGTAACATTAGACACAATGGACAGCATAGCCTGGAGTTGCTTCTGTGACTCCAGCATAACTTGATTCTTCAGAGTGGATAATGTTTGCGGAGAGAGAGATCCCTCTAGAATCTGATTATATGAGCGGAGTAGTTTTATTTATTTATTTTACATTTGTTGACCGGGCTAGTCTAGCTGGATATATGTCCATTTTCAGTAGAGGCCCGGGGAGAAAAACTCCAATTTATTAGTACATCAATTAATAAAGTGAAACAATAAAAATAAATGCAAATGTAATGGAAACAGGAAAAAAATATATTTATATATTTTTTTTATTACTTTTTAAGTGAGTAAAAGTAACAGGCTATGTGATGTTCATAACAGAGTACTCTTTACACACATGTGAAATATAGAAAATCAGTTACTGTGTGATGTGCTTAGCATCATTATAAAAACATATTAAATGAAATGATAATAAATGTGAACAGAGATGAAGGAAAGATAGGAAAGGTATCAGGGATAGTATAGGTAGAGTTTAAGGATTAGATTATTTTCATAGAGGAAGTAGAATAGTTACTGTTATGAAAGAGAGGCAGGGATACTCTTATGAAGGAAAGGAAGAGACATTAGGGTAAGTAGGCAGTGGGTCTTTTATTCCAAATCATAGTGGAAAGTTGAGCAGCTGAGAGTCCCCTACTACGTTATTGGATGTAATTGGGTTGAGGGGGGAGGAAGGATGACACGGAAGGAAAAAACAGGGTTAGTCTGGGTTAGTGCAGGGGCATAGCCATATTTTATTGAGATACTTTTTGAGATTTTTTTTTAACAGAGGGAGAGAAGTCAGAGATGAGATGTCTGAGGGCAATTTATTCCATACTTTTCCTACTGAGTTGGAGAACAAGCAGTCTCCTGCAGAGTTATTGGGTCTAGTGGTGCTGATCAAAAGTTTTTTAGAAGACCGTAGATGTTTAAGGTTATAATAAGGGGTAATAAGGTTATTGAGTATTGGGGTTTTTGTGGGTTGGTACAGGGTTTTGTGAGCCATTATAAGTTGTTGTAGTTGAATCTGATTGGGAAGTTCAAGCCAACCTAGTTGTCTAAGATTAAGGCAATGATGTGTCCTGAATGGGGATGCGGTAGCAAATCTAGCAATGTTATTGTAGCATATAACTAGTTTGAGATTTTTTTTTAGAGAGATTGGTATAAATAGGGCAAGCATAAAGTAGAGATCAGATGAGTTCTGGCTAGGGTAATTCTAGTGGCAGGAGTAAGAAAGGGTTCGATTCTGTATAAGCTACCTATTTTTTGTTCAGAGATTTTATGGTAGTGTTAATGTGATTTTCAAAATTAAGGTTATTGTCTATAGTAATTCCTAATAATTTTGTGGTGGTGTCTGGAGAAATACTAGTACTGTTATTGGAAGTAATAGTGAAATTTAGGGGGATGTGATTTCGTGTTGGTGAAAAGAGTAGCTTAGTTTTCTTGGGGTTGAGTAGGAGTCAGCGTTGAGAACCATTGTTCTACTGTGTTAAAGGCTTTTTGGGTAAGAGTCTGAAGTTCAGTTTGAGAGGTAGCTGTGCAGATTATAGTGGAGTCATCTGCATATTGAATACAGGTAGTATGAGGGATAGCTGTTTGGAGGTCGTTGATAAAGATGGAAAATAGAAGTGGTCCTAAGATGGAGCCTTGTGGCATACCTAGAGAGATAAGAAGGTGGTCAGATAGTGAATTTTTCCAGAGTACTGCTTGTTGGCGGTTTTCAAGGTAAGATTTAAACCAAGTTATGCTGTGGGGATCAAGTGAGAGAGAGAAGAGAATGTGCAAGAGTAGTTGGTGATTCACCATGTCAAAGGCTTTGGATAAGTCTATGAATAGTGCTGAAGAGAGACTGTTTTTGTTGCGGTTAGAGTTTATGGTATTGATGAAAGAGAGCAGTGCAGTGGTAGTACTGTGTGAAGGTCTGAAACCATGCTGACAGTTGGCAAGTAGGTTGTGTTGGAGAAGATGGTTAAGGAGTTGTTTATGGATACATTTTTCCATGATTTTGGCAATAGGGGATAGTAAAGCTATGGGACGATAGTTACAGAAATCATTGGAGTTTCCTCCTTTATGTAGTGGGATAATAGGACATATTTTCCAGATTTCAGGGACAGTTTTTTCATTGATGGATCTGTTTATTAATATAGAAATGGGATACGCAATGGCTTTAGCTCCTATTTGCAGGAACTCGGCAGGGAGTTTGTCTGCAGAGGGGGTGGTATGTTTAAGTTTTTGTAGCAAGGAAGAAATATATGATGTAGAAATGGGAAGAAAGTGAAATGAGCAGGGTATATTTACAGAAGAAGGAAGTATCTTTGAGGTATCAGGAGATAGGTGATTTGCAAGATTTTGTATAGTATTAGTGAAGAAGTTGAAGGCATTTGATGTTTGTATAGGGCTGTCAGGGTTAGAGTGTTGTGGGTTGGGTGTAATAGTTTGGCCTGGGGATAGAAGATAATTGATGGTGGACCAGAATTTTTTTGGTTCCTTATTGGATGTTTGTTGTAAATGAAGGTAGTAGTTCTTTTTGTCTAACAGTATGGCTTTTTTTGTGTTGTTTCTACATTCTCTGAAGGTTTGATGGTCAGCTTGGAACTTGGTAGTACGCCATTTAGTCCAGGCTTTGAGTTCACAGTTCGAATCACAAAAGACTATGACGCACTCCCATTTCACTAGTCTAGCCACAGCCTGGGACTCCTTGTTGGAAAGATGAATGGAAGAATCAACTTCGGACAACTCTTTTTTTAGTGGCTGTGGAAATAAGAGTCCACAAAGCTAGTTTTTGCCCAGATGGATTTAACCATAGGGAGTTGGAGCATTTGGTTTGGTTTCCTGGGAAAAGATTCACAAGTGTCAGGCTCCTGCCACAATTTCTGACTGCCAATTCCATTATCTTATCATCCGGTGGGACGACCCAGGATGGAGAAGGGAGTCGTTCCTTAGGCCTCAAACAATGCAGTAGGTCTGAGATCCATGTAACAAGTCTGCCCAGGTGACACCTGTTGAGAGAACAGTCCCAAGGAGTGAGTCATAGGTGTGTACCCGTGATCAGGGGCCCTGTGGTTCTGCCTTTTGAGGCGAAATAATCCCCTCCAGCACATAGATCTCTGACCCAACCTCAGCAGGATCTGAAGAAGCTCCTCTAGTGTTCAAATTCAACTCCCTAAAAGGAGAAAAGAATAAGGACTGCAGCTGAAGCCTTGGATCAGACTGTGTGGGTGACACCAAAGATAGGACCAGAGCACAGGTCTCAAAGGCTGATAACTAAAAAGACAACAGGTGCTGTCTACCCAGTTCCTCAGCTCACAGACTCAGTCATCAGATCTGACTGGAGCTGAGGCAGCTACTTTGAATCCAAACCCCTCCCCCCACCCGAGTGAGCAAATGAAGCTAGGGAACCAGAAACAAAGGGCCGACAGGTTAGACAGCCACGAACAGGGTGAAGTGAATGGATCCAATTGGCTTTGGAGCTGATGGAGTCACAATGGCCCCATCACAATTTTAGTCTTGAGAAATCTCTGCATCAGGTGAACTAAATTCACTTCCAATGTGCTTTTTTAAGATCTAAAAGGCCAAATAGAAAAAGATGAAAAAGGGTCTGGAGACAACCCCCCCGCACCACCATTTCTTTAGTGAGTCTTGTATGGTGATGGGAGCCAAAAGCTTTTGATTCAGAGGCAGAATACCCGTTGGTGTACAGGCAATGTGTTCCTCAAGCCTCAAGGTCTGTAGAGACGGGACCAAAAGACTAGGGCAGATGGTTTCTAGATCATTTAGCCTTCAAAAATGTTCAAACGTTTCTTTGACTTGGAAGGCTCTGGATCCACAGAGAGTCTTCCTTTAAGAAATAGTTAATTTCTTCTTTCTAACAAAGCACAGCATCCAAAGGTAGCACAAGTCTTGCAGGATGCATTCAGATGGGCCACGCTCAACCAACCACACAACTTGTGAGGTCATGTTGGGAATCTTATGACTGCATTTTGTATATTTCTTGAACTTCACTAGCTGTAGACATGCATGTTTTAGCCTTTTTTGACCTCATCAGTACAGCTTTAGTGGACTGTTTGACAATCATTTATAAACACACAATAAAATCAAGTCTACTGTCAATAAATATTAGGATACCTGCAAAATATCCCAAATAATGTCCAAACCAAACAGTGAAAAGGTCACACAAACCATTCAGTAAGAAATGGCAAGAATCTCCAGCCAAGGTAGAGTTTTTACAGTGTAAAACCTTAAGTTACCTGTACTGAAGAGCAAAAGAATATATGTACCCCCTTAAGGACATTCCAGTGTTTAAGTTGAATAGTTTCTGAATGCCCATGACTTTTTACTTTTAAGTCTTGGATGTTACTTGGGGTATTTTGTAGGGATGTCCTTAAGGAGTAATTTGTAGTCATTCTGGTTTAAATGGAGATGTTTACTTAAAATATGAAAATGTAATCCCCAGAGCTGGGTTACAGTGAATTTATTAAATTAAAAGAATAAGAGAACCAATATAATTTTGCCTATGACTTTCTTTCGTTATTTGATGTCACTCCCTAGGTAATTTCTTTGCAGTACACCAAACGTGAAGATTACACTGCATGTTAGGTTTGTAAACTTATTGGTTAAAAAACTTGGTTCCTACTTAAAAATGACCGCTTCTGGGCATTCAAGATATCCTTAACATTCCATTTGAAGTGATCCTTCATTCTACACACATCACAGAGTGAGATATCTTTTGGAGATGCTGAGCATGTCATCTTCAATCCTTGTGTTGAAACCAAGAGGGGAAGACACCTGTGAAGCACAACTCAGACATACCTCATCTTCTAAATAATTTGGAACTGTTTGTGAGGAGAACTCTCTCAATGTAGGGAACTCCGATGATTGGTCTGCTGCAAGTTTTGAACACACTGCAAATAGTCCTTGGCCAGACTGAACCAAACCTGCGTGGAGGTCTGGCTGGTAGGGAGATGTGAAGATCTACCTTTTGCCTAAGGTTTAGGCAAATAGAAGGCATGCAAGTCAACTGATTTCCTATGACATGCAATGCCACTTATGAGTCCTGGGCCGATGAACTAGGATCCTGACATCCACCTTCCAGTCATGTACATCACAATGACCAAGGAGCTCTTTCTACTCCTCAGAAATAAGAGGCATCAGAGGCAAACGCCTACAGAGGGACATCCAGACTGACATCAAGCGAAAGGCCCTCTGCTCTGGAAGACATGTCAAGATCCAAAGGTATGGTAGCCACCAAAGTGGGAATTGCAGAGGTCTTTTACTGTGCAAATATCAGGGATTGGGGCTGGGAAATCACCACTCCAGGCTCAGCACCTCAAACTGGAAAGGGACCTCGGAAAAAGAAAATGTTTTCTCTTCCTCCTTTTTTAATTGCATCTCCTTCCTCTTTCTACGTGAAATGCCTGTAATGGGCAAGGAAAGCCTCAAGGCTTTTCCTTTTCCATAGTCCTACAGGGAATGATCCCTTCTCTTTACCTTTCTACTAAAACCCTGACACATTACATTTAGAGACACTGCAGTCTGTTTCCAAACAAAAGATGCACTGCATATGATAGTGTTTATAAGAAATCTACCCACTACATGCACATTTACTAGCATTTGCTGGAACAGGCACACCCAAGGAATATCACAGTCACCCAGCATCGTGTCTTCGACAATACACTTACTATACCAAGAAAGAGAAATTTTTTTTCCACAGAAGTACTTGCAGTACCTTCAACATGGACACAGGCTGAAACAATGGACTAACCACAGTCAGTACTACAACAACATAACTACAGCTGGGAAGGTAAACTTATTACAGTAGACATTCAAAGAGATCACTGTTACAGTAGCCCAAATTATATGGGTTATATCCTGCAAAGATATGACAGTGGGTCAGCACCCAAATTTTTACAGCAAACTTCCAGGTGTCCTAACCACTGAATGGTTCAAATAGAGCCACATAAAATCAGTGATTAGGGCACCAAATCTTTTAGGTATATACATGGACAAAGGACATAGAATTTTCACACATTGGCAAAAAATATGAGACAAGAAAAGGGGGTGGAAGGAGGTTCTCCCTACTGCTACAGTGATCTGTTTGAATGTCTACTGTTATGGCAAGTTCACTTACTCAACTGTAATACATTCATCATTAGATCACAATGCAATAGCCTAAACTATACAAGTAGATTTCCACAGCTTTGAAAGGAAGGAAGTGTCCAGAAGCCCCTAATAATAGTCTTACCTGCAAAATAAATGTAATTTGAAATGCTTTGTAAAAGTATACAGAGACTTGCTGCCGCTAGAAGGCTTCTAGATACAAACTCTTTCAAAAAACCACAGCAGCAGCCAAAGCCCTTGTAGAATGGGCCCTGACCTAGCATGGAAGTGGCTTATTGTTGAGAGAACCAAAGCATAATACCATGGGACTGATCTTTTTCTTAACTTCATGGGAAATAAACAATTGATACGAATTGCTAAAGGTTTTTATCCTGGCAAAGATGGTTATCTGAGCTACCAGATAATCCAGTGTGTGCAAAAATAGTTTGCCTTTTTTTTTTTGTTTGAATCTGGGGGGAAAAAAAAAAAACAGATGAATTACCTGACCCAAAGTAAACACCGATATCATTTCAGGCATAAAATGAGGATTTGTTCTCAAATACATGTTATCCTTAAGGAAACAGGATAAGGTTGACTCAAATACTTGCAACTCCAACACATTCCTTGCAAAAGTCAAAGCAATTGATAATATTTTCTAAGTTAAGAACTTCAAACCGGCCTAATGAGATGCTTCAAATGGAAAAAGTACAAGTTTTTCTAAAACAAAAATGAGATCCAAAGGAGACACCAGTTTTCTAGGTGAATGTATACGTAGAATTCATTTAAAAAAATGTTTGACTTGTGGCTGGGTAGAAAAGGGGTATATGGGCAACCAAAAATATGGCCAAAAAGTGAATGTTGACAGAGTAAGAAAGGCCAGAGGATAGTAACTTTTACAAATAATGAAGAACCAGAGGCATCCATGCCTTTAAAAAGGTTCTGATTCTCACCTGGCATCAACTAGAAATATTTTCCACTTATTTTCTTGTAGCAGGTTTCTTAGCCTCCTTTAACATCTGCTGCATGTCCTCAGAAAACAGATGCCTAAAACGTATTAAACTCTATCATCCAAACAGTCAACTAAAGAAGTTGTTGACTGGTGCGTCTTACAACCGCTGTCTTGTACAAGTAAATCCATCCTGTGAAGAAGCTTGTGGTAAATACCCTTGGTCAATTTGAGAGGAAGGGAGAATCACTGTTGCAGGGGCCAAAAGAGTCAACCACATTCTTTGGGGAGTCATCCTGAATCTTTAAAATGACCCTGGCTATCAGTGGAAAGTACAGAAAGGTGTACAGGAACATGACCATCCATGGGGATTATGAAGACATCTACCTTCCAGACCTGCTTGCAAGGAATCCAGGAGCAGAATTTCTTTGAATGGAGGCAAATGGGTCTCTCTCAAGAGGTGCCCACAGCTGGATCAATTCCTAGAAGACCCCTTGGTTTAATTTCCATTTTTGAGAGTCTGGCCCAGTCCTGCTCAGCTTGTCTGCCTCAATGCTTTGCTAAATTGTAACGTACTTAACCTGAAGGAAAAGATTGAACTGGGTTGCTACATCCCAGGCTGCTATACAAAGGGAGCATGATTTGTTGCCCACTTGTTTATGTACCACATTACTGTGGTGCTGTTTGTGATGGCCTCACCTGATTCATAGCCCGTGGATCCTGGTTCAGTCCCAAGGTCTGCTGTCTCATCCTCAGGGACTGATTCACCCCAATTTCCACAGCCTCAAGCTCACAGCTTGGTTTTTTCACTTCCGATGATTGCCAGGCTACCTGATATTTCATCCCCTGTTCGAGATTCTTCTGGCTTTGGACAAACCTTCCACCATAAAAATTTATTCTAGTAAGTGGACTAGGTTCTCTAGATGGGCCCAAAAACATAACGTAGATCCTTTTTCCATGCCTATTCAGAAGATCCTACAATACCGGACTAACCCTATTGCATACAGGAGCTTCACCATCGACCATTACAATTTAGTACCCAAGAAACATGTGGCTCCCAGTCTCTGAAAGATTATCCCTTTGCTACTTTACATTTTAAGAGATGAAATTGTGGTAGAGCCGTGAGACAGAACCAAGGGTGCCTTTCATAAAGGAATCCCACAGTCAAGGCCACAGATGTCGAACTGGAACTGGAGAATATATTTAGGCGGTTTCAAGGTACAACTTGTTTAGGATACAGCTCAAAAAGGAAGCATATAACTGTAAAGGATATAAAAGCCCTGATTAAGAGACTCAAACCTTTCAAACTTCTCTTAGAAAAGGTTTTGTAAGTGGCAACAGGCATCACCAATGTGGTACATTAGGAAGTGGGGGGGCTTATTCTTACCCCTTTTGTTGGCTGGCCATGGGAACCTGGGAGATGGCTCTTTGGTCCCCGATGATTCTAAAGGTAGTCTACAGCCTATTCCCAACTGAACTCACTGGCAGTCAGAGGAGATCAGCTTCAGATCTCCACAAATTAATGTAACTGGAGAATGTTTTCCTTCACACTGCTTATAGGTCATGTGTTCTAGATAGAGATCTGTTTTCTTTGAGCAACAAACAGCTGCAGACATTCTGATCCAGAGTGCACCCCACAAATAATCTTTAGTAGGTTATACCTTCTCCTTCAGATGGCAGGATCTATTTGTGTGTGCATTCCCTCTAAAACCCCCTTCTCACCATGGTTTTCCAGAAACTAAGGGAAGAGGAGCCAAGGATACGCCAATAGTACCTTTTTGGTCTAGGGCAGTTTTGGTTCATTCAGAGGTCTAGGGTGTGAAACCTTGTATCTGGGATTGGGAGTTACATTTTTTTGTCATCTTCAAGACTGTGTCTGGCAAGACTTGCTAGACCAACATCCCAAATTTTCCCGAGCCATCACCTCTCCTTGGTATATAATGCCATGTATTTAAGGATCCTTCTTCAGATCTCTTGACATTTTGTAAATGGTTTTACATGTGAAGTCTCTGGGTTCCCATTTTTATTAAGGTTTTGGGTATTAATTTCAAGTTTCTTCCTGATTTTTCATCCAGTGCTTTATTGAAATAGTAAAACAGACAAATGATCAAAAAGTACAGTTTTGTACCTACCATAAATGTAGATGTTCGAAGATCCACATTGCTGCAGTCCTTACACTTGGGTAGTCCGCTGTCCTCGGTCGGCCCGAATATCAAAGTATAAGGCTGACGTCGGTCAAGGCGCATTTGACTGACATCAGGACGTCAGGGTACAAATGCGCATGACCGACGTCATATCCTCAGTCTTTTCTTGCCCCAGATGTCAGAAGACCCTAAAAATAAAGGTCAAAACCAAAAGACAGCAAACAACCAACCAACCACCCTTGCACTAACTATATGTACAATATATACAATATACACAATATGTACAACCCAACCCACACAACCACCTCTAACTGCAGAGGGGAAGGAGGGAGGGTAAATTGGACTGCAGCAATGTGGATCTTCGAACATCTACATTTATGGTAGGTACAAAACTGTACTATGTTCTTCATCTCACATTGCTGCAGTCCTTACACTTGGGTAGAATCCCAAAGCAGAGGTGGCTAACTACAAGGAAGCAGGAGCTGCCAAAATGCCCTGCAAAACAGCAGTGGCAAAACCAGCCCTGGATTTAGAGTAGAGTAAAGTGGCAGGTGATAATGCCTAGAGAAAGTATGCACTGAACTCCAAGTAGCTGCCTCCAAAATATCCTTGGTTGCCACTCCCCTCAAAAAAGCTGTTGAAGTGGCAGTAGCCCTAGTGGAATGAGGCCTAATCCCAGCTGGAACCTCCTTGCCATGATGGGAATAACAGAATGCAATGCAAAACCCAATCCACTTAGAAATAGTTTGTTTTGACACAGGCTTGCCCTGAGAACTCAAAGCAAAAGAAACAAACAACTGCTGAGACTGCCTGAACCCTTTAGTTCTGTCCAAATAATAACGCAACTGCCTGTGTACATCTAAAGTGTGCAAAATCTTTTCCCCTTTATTTTGGGGATTTGCATAAAAAGTAGGCAAATGAATAGTTTGGTTTAAAGCCACACTAGAAACCACCTTAGGCATAAAGGAAGGATTAGTACGTAATGATACCCTATCCTTATGGAAAATCAAGAAAGGCTCAACATAAGGGCCTGCAATTCAGAAACCCTTCTTGCAGAGGTAATTGCCAACAAAAAAGCAGTCTTCCATGATAAATATTTCAACTCAGAAGTAGCTGCAGGCTCAAAAGGTTGTAGAGTGAGTTTCTCCAACACAAAATTGAGATCCCAAGCAGGAGTAGGAGCTCTTCGTGGGGGTCTTATATTCTTTGCCCCTCTAAGAAATTGCTTGAACAAAGGATGAGAAAACAATGGTGGGACACAATCATAGTGAGCCGAAATTGCTGCAGCATGAACCTTAATAGAAGAGAAAGACAAACCTTTGTCCAGTAACTCAGTAAGATATTGAAGAGCCACACTCAAATTAGGCTCAAACATCAAAATCTTTTGCTGCACTCCAAAATAAAAATCTCTTCCATTTATCACACTTTCCTTGTACTAGGCCTTCTAGCTTCCAAAATCACATTCAAAACTTGTTGTGGAAGTTGAGACCCTCTATGGTTCAAAACAGAATATGCCAGGCTGTTAGGTGAAGAGAGTGAAGTTTGACATTCAGCAAATGGCTGTCCTCCTGTGACAACAGGTGTGGAATCAAGGCAAAGGCCATGGAGGCTTCCGTGCCAGACTTCTCAGTAATGGGTACCAGTGCTGTCGAGGCCAATCTGGAGCTATTAAAATCATCCTTGGCTTGTCCTGTCTGACCTTTAGAAGTACCTTTGGGAGGAGAGGCAGAGGAGGAAAGGCATACACATGAAGATTGCTCCAATTGAAAGAAAGAGCATCCACTTTCCAAGCTGTGGGATGAAACCTTTTTGTGCAAAACTTTGGCAGCTGATGGTTTAGTGGAGAAGCGAACAGATCTATGTCTGGAGTTCCCCATGACACTGTCAATTTCTGAAATACATGAGGATCCAATTTCCACTGTGGGGATCCATAATTGCCTGCTCAACACATCTGCTAAGGAGTTCTGTGCTCCTGGCAGAAACCTTGCCTGAAGATTGAGCTGTAAACTGAGAGCAGTCTCCCACAAAATCATTGCTTGCCTGCATAGAGGATAAGAATCGTTCCCCTTGCTTGTTGATGTACCACATGACAGTTGTGTTGTCTGTTAGAATCAACACCTGCCCTGGAAGTAAATCCTTGAAAGCTATTAATGCAAACTGGACTGCCAACATCTCCTTCAGGTTGATATGTAGATGTTGTAGTCTGGCAGGCCACTTGTCTTGTATCCACTTTCCATTTAGATGAGCTCCCCAAGCTTTGTCTGAGGCATCTGTCGTTAAAATCTGACTCGCCTCTGGCCGGGTCACAGAGAGTCCCTTGTTTAGGTGACATTCCTGAGCCCACCACAAAAATTCCTTTTGAATGCAAGGTATTATTTGAATGACAGTGTCTAGATCCTGGCAGTGCTGTGTCCATACATTTTTGAGATACCATTGCAGCTTCCTCATATGCAGTTTGGCATTGGGAAGCACCAGAATACAAGATGCCATGAACCCTAAGGCTTGAAGGACTGTCTTTGCAGTCAGCCCGGACTGATGAGATAGCTGATGGAAGTAAAGGGATAGACTCTTTTGTTTGTCCGGGGTTAAAAAAGGCCATCTGGGATGCTGTATTCAGTCTCACACCCAGAAAGCACATGTCTTGAGAGGGTACTAGACTGGACTTTATTTCGTTCACAGAATACCCCAGGCATCTTAGCACTGCTATCACATATTCCAAATGATGAAGAAGCTCTTCCTTCCTTGAGCCAGAATCAGGCAGTCGTCCAAATAAGGATAGATCTGTATTCCTTTTAGCCTGAAGAAAGCTATCACTGGAGCCAGAACTTTCGTGAATACTCTGGGCGCAGTAGATAAGCCAAAGGGCAATGCAGAGAACTGATAGTGAGAAGTCCCAGCTCGCAGATACTTCCTGCAACTTAGTCTGATAGGAACATGAAGGTAAGCCTCCTTGAGATCCAAAGTCACCATCCAATGATCTTTGCCCAGCAGAGGTAAAAGCTGCTGTAACGTCAACATTTTGAACTTGGGAATGTCCAGATAAGTGTTGAGGGTAGATAAATCCAAAATTGGTCTCCACGTGTTCCCCTTCTTTGGTACTAGGAACAGGCGAGAATAAAATCCTAGGCCCACTTCTGGTATAGGGACCGGCTGTATGGCTACTGTTATTTGGAGTAACAGAGAAACTTGCTTGTGAGCCTCTATTCTTTGTTGAGGAGGAACGTCTGGCATGTCTTTGAAAGGAGGCAAGGTATGGAAATAAAACCTGTAACCGTGGTGTATGATATCCAATACCCATCTGTCTTGGGTAATTAAACTCCAATTTTCTTTGAAAAGTGCCAACCTTCCTCCCAAAGGTGCTGCCAGACGAGAAGGCTCTGGCAGCTGAAAAGGTAGGTCATTGGGTCGGTTGAAAGGACTGACCCCTGCCCTCACCGAAGACTGTGCAGGAGAACTCCCTGTTCTAGGCCTGAAAGAGCCCTGAGCTCTGCCCCTACCACGTCTAGATCTACCCCTAGACTGGGAATCATAAGAAGGATACGTCCACCCCTTAGTAGGCCAATTTCTACTAAACTTTGGAGGCTGGACCTGCAAAAATCTTTAACAGTCTGCATAGACTTAGCCTTGTCTTCCATTTTCTTTAAAACTGCCTCAACAGGAGGACCAAACACCACGTCAGATTGTAAAGGAGCATCTAAAATCCTTGTTTTAACATGTTCAGACAAATTTTGATCCCTTAGCCAGGCGAAGAACTGACCCAGTGGCAGCCACCCTAGACGAGGCCTGTACAGCATCAAAACCACATTGCAAAGAATGCTTACCCACCTGTTCAGAAACATGTACTAAATCCTGCAACTCTTTACAATCAATACCTACTGCCAGAGCATCAACCTTAGACTTCAATTGTGAAAGGAGATAGTTTTGGTATTTCAACATGTGAAACTGGCAATTCAAAGCCCTCATAGCAAGAGTGGAAGAAGTATAAACTTTCTTTCCCCATCTATCCAAGGCCCTAGCCTCTTTGTCTGCAGGAACCGAATTCTTTACAACAGAAGCCTTAACTCCTTTAGGCCCCTGGCTAACAGTTTCTGGTTCTGCCCTAGGACTCTTAAAAGATACTTATGAGCTTCAGGCACCCTGGAAAACCTATCCGATGTAACAGGAGCAGGAGGCAAAGAATCAGGATTAAGAGAAGCCTCTGAAAAAACATCTTCCACCACATCCAAAACAGGAGGTATAGCCAAAGGCCTATGCTGGGGTAAAAACAAAAATTCCCTAAGCCTTTTCCTGGAATCAGAGAAGTCCTGACCTTCCCACTTAAAATGCTCCCTCATGGAATGAAGAGTTTCTGAAAAAGAAAAATCCTCAGGAGGAGAAGCAGAAGGAGTAGAATCATCCACATCAGAATCAGAATAAGGAGAGTACTCCTGCAAGTCTTCAGCCGAAGACACTGAAACATCTGAAGCCTGCTCAAAACCCCCCAGCTCAGGCTCCAGCCTAGGTCTCTTATCAGGAGGGGGCATAGAACCCCTAATCAAAGTAATCAAATCTTCTGCCATTTTAAGCATATGCTTCTTGGGCACAGTTCCTGAAACGCTAGGGGTAACACCAACTGAAGCCAAACCTGGCCTGCCCCTGGGAGAAGCCTTTGAAACAGAAGGAGAGGGCCTAGCCACCCTGGGAAGGGAGGGGAGAACAGTAACCTGAGAAGCCCCCTCAGCCTGACTTGCCTCCTGAGAGGCCACATCTTGCAATAATAAAGTCTCACCCTGGGAACACAAAGAAACCTCCGGTGGAGCCACCGGCTCCACCGACACCTCTAAAGAACCGGCGTCCGGTACAGACGGTTCTTCTAGGCTTAACTGCCTTGTCCTTGCGCTTCTTAGAAGAAGCGGGTGTCGGAGCATCCGACGGCATTTTATAGTTGCTCCGCTTCCCAAAGACTAACCTTGCACAATCCAACCTTCTCTTTATAGTGCCTTTATTAAATCTAGCACAAGAGCGACAGCCAACAACGTCGTGCTCAGGCCCTAAGCAAGGAATACACAAAGTATGATAATCTCTATGCGGTATCTGTTTCCCACAAGAAATGCAATTATTGACTTTTTCTGACATCCGTAAATGACTGAGGCAAGAAAAACTAAAATATTCCCACGGGGGTACTTAGCCAACTTTGAACTCTGTCTGAAACTTCAAATCGAAAAATCTCAGAACGCCAACCGGCACTTGCAATGCTGCTTCTGCATCGGACCATGCGGCAAAAAAGACTGAGGATATGACGTCGGTCATGCGCATTTGTACCCTGACGTCCTGATGTCAGTCAAATGCGCCTTGACCGACGTCAGCCTTATACTTTGATATTTGGGCCGACCGAGGACAGCGGACTACCCAAGTGTAAGGACTGCAGCAATGTGAGATGAAGAACATCAACTTGTTTTGTCAATGCATTTTATTTTATTTCAAGTAGTCATCATTCAACCAAAAACATGACCAATACTGCATTAACAAAGATGTCCAAGCAGCAACTTTAGGTTAGTTACCTTAAATAATTCCAACAGAATAGAAGCAACTTGCTCATTAGTGACACATTATGGTCTTCTTTTAGAATTTCACAACTCAAGTGCTAGCAGAGATAAAACTTTAGGCATCCTGAAATATGCAAATCCATACTGAGCACTTCACAGGCATACTAACCTTTACTTTATTGGCTACAGAATGTAATTTAAGCTCTTGTATTTGTAAAATTTAGTCCTGTAAGTCTGATTACCACTGAATCCATTTCTGTTTAGTGATTCTCTTTTCATCCACCAGAAAAATTAGATTTAAGAATATTGCTTTCAGACGTGAGCAGTGTGATCAAAAGATCAAACTCCATCAAGAACAGTGATGCTGAAACCTAACTTGTTAGGGCCATAGAAAGTTGCGCATATTGACTTTCCTTTTTCAGACTGAGACAATGTCATAAATATACAATCAGACCCCTTTAGCCTTCTGCTCACCTCCCCAACATTCTAGGGCTATGTTATAGTAATTGTGGCTACTTTTGCGAGAGAGTAGAAATGTTTAAGCAATGTCAGCCAAACTTCCCTGACTTAGTTTTATCCTGCAGATATGCTGCTACCGTTATCCATTCTTGTTGAGGGATTTAAACAAACAATACTCTTTCTCACCGTATTCTGTATTTATCTGCAAATTTATTTTTTTCTCCTGTAAACATTTTATAAATTGTGTACACCCCCTTTGGAGCAACCTTGTATGTTTGTTGTAATCACTTTTGCAGTAGCCTCAGTATATGGGTTATATCCTGCCAAGGATGGGACAGTGGACAGCTTCCAAAGTTTTAAGGGCACTCATTTCTTATCCAAACCATTGGTCAGCTCCAGTTGAGCTGAAGAAAGAGTGGTTTGGGCATTAAGCCATTTAGAGCTTTCCTGCCACTGAGGAGTGCTCCTCTTGCAAACTTTAGAGAATCAATGGTCAGCTAACACTTTCTATTTGCTAAGGTACCAAATATCTTTCACATGGCACTGTACAACAAATAATCTCCTTTGTTGCAAAAAAAGGCACCTACATGGGAGACGAGGAAATCAAGGTCCTCCCCACCCAGTTGTACATTCATTATACATTTTTGATTCAAAGCAACATTATTATAACAATCATAAACAATCGCTGAATAATTAAAAGGAACACTACAGCATTTGTTTGGATCGACATCAGTTTATCGAGAAAAACACATTGTCAAAACTTGTCAAAACTCATATGGTCAACAATGCAGTGAATTGAAAAACTAGCAATGCCACACCCCCACATCGCTTGCTAATTATTTATCCAGTACCGTGATCACATGACAGTGGAACAAAGGGCAAATTCCTAGATCCTTACAGTGCTGCGATCTCTGAATGAAACAAATTTCTTGGGTGGCGAAACCAGGGTACCTTTTTGGCTAGGCTTATATAGGCCCTAGGGCCAATAGCCTAGTACCTACCTATGAATCTATTACTAGTAAAGGGCCTGGAGTCTGTAGATAGCTTAAGGAAAACAGCTCCCTAAGAATAGCCCGAGCTATCTGTGGTTACACAGTAGGAGGTGGAAGGGAGAAAGGAAGACCAGGGCTGGCAGCAATATGGTCCACCCACCAAGTAAATCCCTTTTGACAAACCCAAACACTGCGATGTGAACAGATGCAAGGTGCTGGTGCTGGGTCCGCACAGATCTGAGAAACCTCCAAATTTTTCTCATGTAAAGCCTGTCCAGAGGAATTGTGTGAATCAGAGCTTTGAACTTTAGAATCCTGAGAAGTCTCTGTGAAAGAAAGCTTGGCTGGAGAATAACAGAAACAGCTCCTTGCACAGATCCATTTTGTTCTGCAGGAGAAAAGCCCTCATACGGGATGTATTCAGAAACCAGACCAGAAACATGACCCTGTGAGAAGTGAGAGGATTTTTGTAAATTTATATGGAATCCAACACAGAGGAGATTTTTTACCAATGCTAAAGATTCAGAAAAAAACTAAATGAAAACTCCAACCAAGCTAGAACTTCCAATGAGTGACCTCCCAAACCTCCTGTAGCAGAGGCACATGGGATATATGCAAATGACCCTTATGAACATCAGGTGTTTCAGCTATATGGCAATTCTGACTGCCCATGACTTTACATTTGAAGTCGTTTTAATGGACAATTTCAGGCCAATAAAGCCAAACCTCACTGGGTTTCTCCTCTTGTGGCATGGGAGAAAGTATCTCAGTCTAATTCATCATCAGACTGGGAAAGGGAATTCAATGGAGAAGAAAATATTTTTCTTTCAGTATTCACAGAGAGTTCAAAATTAAAAGAAATTTTTGAATACGCGATTTGTAAAATAAAATCAAGTCAGTCTTCCCTGCCCAGCCCCTCTGGAACAGGAAAAGAAAAATGTCCAGCTTTGTTTTCTTTTTTTAGGAAGCAACCTAAAAAAGGAAAAACTCTAGGATAGGACTTTTGCATGGGAGTCTATGTCATTTTGGCTGTAGAACATTGCTCAATCTTACCTCCAGAACCAAGAGTTGGTTTTTCCTTGCCCTTGCTCTACAACCACCCGACTGCTACAAAAGTGACCAACTCCTGGTCCTGAGCAACTTCCATATGAAAACCATCAGCAGGATTGAGAGAAGATGAGTGGTCTGAAGAATCTGGTGTAGCAATAGCAGAACAGTTTATTGCTGGCAGCCTGTTGACTATCAATGATTCCCCATGAAAGTCGCTTCTTCTTGCGGATGGGGAAAGGAAAAAACCTAACAGCCTTAAGCCTGCTCCATGGTTAGCAGACAGTGAGTGCCAAATAAATTGGTAGTGAAGACTTGTCAGTCAACATCCTGACAAGAAATACACAGTTTTGATGCAAATAATTCAGACACAACCCTAAAAAAAAACAACTTTTTCATTGTGCCCTAAAGCTTTTGATGCTGGCTGGTTGTCCTAGCCTTGGTAAGATAACCAATATAGCCTAGATTACTGCAACAGTGATCTAATAATGAAGATCTAAACATGGTTCAGGAGGACCCCCAGTTTATACTAGAAACATGCTAATATTTCAGGCACACAGGCATTCATCTTCATGAAAAAGTGAAGGGTGCAAAGCTCTGGATGTCAGACTATTAGCCAGACATTCTGCAGCACACATGCCAGAAGTTTGTACTACTACAATAGAGATATGAACAATGATCACCATCTTGAACTGATGCATGAGCTTTGCAACAATGGACCCACTGTACATCTGTGTCAGGATCCCCTCTCCATCCAGTTTCCATTTGTGACTATTTGCCCTGGACCTGGTCATCTCTCTACTACACAAGTGCTGTCTAAGCAAACATGCAAAGCACTGAGGTGATGGCCTAGCTTCACTACTACCTTCTCTGCCTGGTTTATACTTCATCTTTATGCTGCCTTTGAGCACTTGAAGGATACGTAGATATCAGACTCTGTACTGCAAGCTTTAAGGTCTAAAATAATTCCAAATCACCGATTAGCTGATGTGTTTCTTCAGCCTGTCCACTGGCACTACAAGTACAGAAACTGACAATTAGCAGAGGACATTTAGAAGCATTCAAGCTGAAATTGCAGAGTTTTGAGCCAGGTCTGGAAAAAAAATTCCCATGTCCTGCCTTGTTCTGTGGCAAAAATAAGTTACATTGTTGTGGTTTGGTATGGTATGGTGACCTGGAAAGATGCAACATTATCCACCAGCATTTAATTTAAGAGAAATGTGATGCACCTGAGTCTGTGTCAAAGACAGAAGCAGAAAAGTCCAAAGCATGAAAGAATAATTTTCTGAGCAACAAACTAATGAAACAAAATTAACTCTGTGCCACAAACTGTGGGACTTCAAAAGAAATGCAACCAAGCAGGAAAGATTAGGGGAGAAAATACCAACAGTCAATACACTGGTATGAAAGCTGCAACTGTCTGGCCAGTACCAACACAAAACTAAACTAGCAAAAGTTAGAAAAGAACTGTGAACTGAATTTAGAAGATCACTGCTCTTGGTGTCTGAATTTGCAGGCAGAAATAATACGAAGGTTTGGGTTTCTGGCACATGAAGTTTCTCTGCCCATTCTCAAATCATAAGAATTCTAGCTTTTTAAAGACTACCGCAATCTCAGATTTGGTTCGGAAGTCTTGGGATGGAGCATGTAATAAACAAGCACGTAATATATTCTTCTTGAGAAATGTTTTTAAGTTGCTTCTGTTTGTTCAAAAAGGAAACAAGACTGATTTTTTTTAAAAACTTTTTTTTAAAACTATTTCCAACATTACAGCAAGCGGTCCAACATCTTAAGATGATGGTCAACCATGTTAACACCTGGAGCCCCTAGCAGCTGATTCTTTCCAAGTGAACTAGGGCAGGGTACCCACACTGTGTACAACCTATTGAAGGAGTCCATTTCAAACTTGGTGTGAGGTACAAACCGACTGTTCTTCTAACATTCAGGAGCTCCTACAGCTTCATTAGTGATGCAGATAAAACCATGACAATGGCTCAGGTGATCTGGGTTTGATTAGCAGCTGATGTACTTGAAGGTGCAAACAGGGAGTAAGGGTGTGGCCATCCTTGGGAGTTGAGTGTTGGGGGGGGGGGGGCTTTAATTGAAGAACACAAGGAGGCTAGGTCAAGATGTCAGAACCTAGCACATACCAACGTCAGATGCAAAGGGAACATGAAAGGGCTGAATAATTAGGAAAAACAGTCCCCAGCAACAGTGTGATGCTGCCTTAGGATTTTCAGTCTCCCCAATGGCCCCAAAAACAAGTTGACAGTACGCTGAGTGAGGCTAAGTTGGGACCAGTAGACTTTATGGACAAGGATGGGACCTAGATACATTTGATGGTCAGTTGTGAGGAACCAAAAGGAGATGCAAAATAAACATTCAAGAGCTCTTTCTTTTACTCTGCCCCATGTCAGACATAACGTCAGCATTTCGTTCATACCCGCTTTAGATTCAGCTCATCTGACTACCTACCTCCCAGGCCCAAAAAGAAAGAAAATCCCTTTCAAACCAGGTCTTCACTTGCCTCTTTTGATGGCAAAGTGGTCCTGCAACATTTTGTCCCTCCACACCAGCCAGCCCAGCCTGCTAACAAACTATTTTACAAACCAGGACTGCTGCCAAAGTAGATGTGTACCACTGCCTATCGACGAAGGGATCAGAAAATAAATGGCATCCAACACAGTTGTAGGATGTGATTTAACCTGAATGAAACATTGAAGATTGTACTCCAGTGCCCAACTCAAAGCCACAAGCTGGAATAGCATAATATCAGTAATGACGTGTAACACTACAACAGCCACAAGGATTTCCTCATCTCCTGCAAAGCTATTTGAAGGAAGGCAACAAAGCCCATCTTTACTGACAATACTTTTAAATATATGCAATTTGCATAGTCTGTGGCAAAAAAAAAGTCTATAGCCAGCAAGTATTTTCTTTACTTACATAGTAGTTTCAAACAATCTTCCTTTGTCTTCAGTCTCTCTTTAACTTCTCCTGAAATAAGTGATGAATATGGGCAGGCCAGCTCCTTCAGAAAGCCACTAACTTCCAACTGAAAGCCTTCCACATCATCAGCACCTAAAAACAAAGCAAACAGCAGCTGAAGATATTTTTCCTTATATCACTGTTACTAGGTTCCAACATACAGTCTACATGTAAATTAGGTATGCACCAATATAAAAAACAGCCAGATGATGCTCCTTACTTTTTCAAATGTCCAGATAATTACTTTTCCTGTCTACATAACCATTTAAAACTGTGATAAGCAAATTAACTAAGACACCATAAGCTTCTTTGTATTTAATGACATATGCGTATTATCCCACTATCACTCATACTAAAATGCCAGCTTATTCATCAATGTCCGTCTTCGCTTAACACACATTTTTTAACTGCTGTATTTTACAGTAACAATTTTTAGGTCAAATACTGCATGCCTTCATAAATTCACAGATGGTTGCCAACTCAAGAAGCAGTTCATTTTTATACTGTTTAATGCACCTGTAGAACACAGCATTTGGTCTTTTATTTTTTGAATCAATCAAAATGCACTTAAGCATTACAAAACCTCCAAATTGTTCATCCCCCCCCCCCTTGAAAAAAGGCAAACCAAAGTAGCAGTGATTTAGAAAACATGATGTGATTTTACAACACACAATCAAATGTCATCATGGCATAGATATTTAAAGAAGAAATCACATCGGATACATACTAATGAAGGATCATGCAACTAATTCAAACACCAACAATAAGCCAGCAATGCTGGAAGAAATTCAAGTCTGTTAAACTTTTCACATGTAAGAAAGGTCCTTATTTTGTAAAGCACCTTTTCTCCACTGTTATGCTCCAATCTCATGCTACAACATAAAGAGCAGGCATCACAGCACAGTGGCAGGAAAGTGGATCAGGTTTAAAAGCATGCACTTCATGATGCCACACCTCCTTGCAATGAGAATTGTATCGCAGCTTTTTGTTACAAAAACAGATAACACTTTGCTTCTGGCTACTCTCTGAGGCAGTAGCAAGTACGCTTTCAAAGCTGTAAAACACTTTGCACTCTGAAATCCCCTCCCCCTTTTCCCTATCTCAGTACAGTGGAGCAGCTTTCAATCTGTTTTCAAAGTAAATTTCAGAGTTAAAAATATTCCAAGGCTACAAAGTTCTCTGACCATTCATGCCTTGCCAGTACCCTCCCTTAAGCAGCACCTCCCTTCTCGAGAAGGGCCATGGCAGTCAATCCTAGGGTAAACATGTGACCACCCATCCAGTCATTCAGGTTATGTTTAAAGGAAGATACTTAAACTGTTTAACATGCAGAGGAAGTTTATTCCAGAGGTTAGGGAGATGCCGGTTATAAACCGGTCCCTTCAGTGTGTTTTATTTATTTGTTGGTAAAGACTTGGGTCCCTTGTTCTAGTACTGGTGGAGGCAATGGAATTGTGGAAAACCAGGAGGTGCACAATAACAAGGTTTCTAATTGTACTGTAAACGGCAGAGATCTCTCCATTAAACTGAATAAAGGGCTAGGCCTTCCACACTTTCAATAATTCAGGGAATTTAGGCCTGTGATCTTTTTGATTATGAACCTTTGGGTCTAATTGTTTAATATGTTTAGTGAGATATACTCGAAAAGGGACACTGTATTCAAAAACTGGTATGATCAGATTTTAGGAGTTGGGCAATGGCGGCATTTGCATAATACAATATAGCTAAATAGAAGAATGTATGAAGGATCTCTTCTGCTTGAACACAAGAACCAGACAAGGGTGTGCCCTTTCCCATCTGCTACTAGCTTTATATTTCGAGTCACTGTCAAAGGGACAAATAAATTCAAGGATATAAATGGTACAGTAATTAAAAACGTTAGCTGGGTTATTGTGCTTCAGCACAAGAACCAGACAAGGGTGTCCTCTTTCCTATCTGTTACTGGCTTTATATTTAGAGCCACTGTCAACTAATATAAGGGACAAACAAATTCAAGGATATAAACAGTACTATCAAAAAAGTTAGTTTTATTTGCATATAATACTATTTTGTACTTAAGATGACACAGCAGGTAGTGTTACCTCACAGCAAGAGGTTCTCCAGTTTGATTTCAGATGGGGTGTCTTCTGTGCATAGTCTGCATGTCCTCCATGTGTTTGTGTGGGTTTTCTCTGGGTGCTGTGATTTCCTCCTACACTGCAAAGATATGCAGAAAATGCACTGGACACATCAAAATGGCCATGTTGACAGTGTATATGTGGGTATGAAAGAACAAATGCAGCAGTGCTAGCCACCAGGTGTTGCGAATATTGGCTCTATGTGATTGGCACTGCTAAAGGAACACCCAGACCCCATGTCTAAAAATATGAAAAAGGTGCTGTGATCGATGGATTACTTTGCACTTGATAAATCCCAAAAAGGACATTTCAGTGTTGTGGAATATATTTACAGACAAGTTCAGGTCTTTTTGGGATATAAAATTAATGTAATAAAACAAAGGTTATAGCAGTATGTACCAACAAATATAGTGACTCAGCAATGCTTATATTAAGGGGGAAGTTAAATGAAATATTTAGGTCTAAAGATTAAAATGCATCATGTTATGGCAGTTGTGGATATGTGGGAAGAGACTAAACAATAGATATTACTACAAATCGAGAAACTGGAAGCTCGATTATGGATATGGACAGAAAGATACAAGCGGTAAAAATGTTTCTAGTCCCTTTAGTTTTATATACAGGTCAGGCACATTTTTTATTAACCACAGTTGTGAATGTTAATAAAAAGTTGAAGGGATTTACTTGAGTGGAAGACAGCATGAGTTAAGTGAATATAGTTCATTCTCCTCAGAATATGGTGGTTTAAGATTACCTAATTTAAAGGGCTACTTTAGAGCTATAAAGTTAAGGTGTCTATACAAAACACAAAAGTTTAAAGATCAAAGTGGAAAGGGATGATGATGAAAAAGGGAAGGAGTTTCAGAATTAAGAGGAGAGTAAGATTTTGGATGCAGGTCCTTAGGAGAATACAGAATATATTTATAAAGTAGCAGAAATTATTCTAAAAACTAAGCCAACACAGAAATGGAGGAAACAGATGACTGCAAGCAAGGGTACAGAACATAGTAAGGGGGGGGCAGGAATTTACTGGAGAAAATTCTCAAAGGAACCATAGTATTAAAGCAAATAAGACAAGGACAGGTAAGAGTAGGATGTGGCCAAGCAAAAGTGTGGTATGCAGGTTAACCACCACCTTTCCTACCAGGGAATGGTAGAGTACAGGTAAAGAGAAAGGGAAGTACAGTTTTGTACCTACCATAAATGTAGATGGTGTATACACTGCTGCAGTCATTACACTTGGGTTATCTGCCGTCAAGCGGTCCCGCAGTCGGCCCGAGTTCCAAAGTCTTGGTCCGGCGTCAGTTGCTGCCGCTTCTTCCCTGACGTCAGAGCACCAGGAGTATACACGATGCAGCCAATGCCATTTTCTTCAGTTTTTCTTGCCCCAGCTGTCAGGTGCCTCCAAATAGGTAGGCAATACATACTGCTAATAACACATACAGGAAAAATAAGAAACAATACCTATAGCTACAAGCAAATACACAACATAGGTTGTAAAGGATAGAGAGGTATAGATAAGTCCCAGCTAAGAAAGTGGGGTTGGAGGGAGGGTAACCTGGACTGCAGCAGTGTATACACTTGAACATCTACATTTATGGTAGGTACAAAACTGTACTATGTTCGTGTTACACTGCTGCAGTCATTGCACTTGGGTTGAATTCCAAAGCTGAGGCTGGGCGGTTGAGTCTATACAGGATTAGGAGTGGCGATGAGGCCCTGCAGAACTGCAGTGGCAAAGCCAGCTCTGGATTTGGAGTATAGAGGTAAGTGGTAATGTTTGGTAAAGGTGTGCACAGAACTCCAAGTTGCAGCTTCCAAAATATCCATGGTTGGTACTCCTCTAAGAAAGGCGGCTGAGGTGGCTGTAGCCCTGGTAGAATGTGGCCTAATGTTACAAGGCAGTTTTTCCATGTTGTGTGTAGCAGAAACGGATACAGTGCCCTATCCATTTTGAAATGGTCTGTTTTGAAATAGCCTTTCCCTGTGATCCTGCAGCATAGGATACAAACAGTTGCTCAGATTTTCTGAAAGCTTTTGTTTTGTCCAAGTAGAAACGTAACTGCCTGTGTATGTCCAATGAATGAAGAAGCCTCTCCCCTTTACTCTGGGGATTTGGATAAAAAGTGGGTAAATGAATTGTTTGGTTAAGAGCCACACTGGATATCACCTTTGGCATAAAGGTAGGGTTTGTTCTTAAGGAAACCCTGTCTTGATGTAAAATGATGAAAGGTTCCACCGCCATTAGTGCCTGTAACTCAGACTCTCCGTGCTGAAGTTATTGCCAGCAGCAGAGCAGTTTTCCATGACAAAAATTTTAATTCTGCTGAAATGGCTGGCTCAAAAGGTGGTAGAGTAAGCTTTTCCAAAACAAAGTTGAGGTCCCAAGTTGGTGTTGGTGCTCTGCAGGGCGGTCTTATGTTTTTAGCCCCTCAGAGGTATTGTCTTAGTAATGGATGTGAAAATATAGGAGGATCCGTGTTGTAATGAGCTGAAATAGCAGAGGCGTGGATCTTAATAGATGAAAAGGAAAGGCCTTTGTCCAGCATCTCTATTAAGTATTGTAATATCGGAGGAATATTTGGGACAAGAGGGTTTAGGCCTTGAGCCTGGTTCCAGGCGCAGAATCTTTTCCATTTTTCTGAATATGATTTCCTGGTGCTGGGTCTCCTGGCCTCCAAAATGACATCCATAACAGCTTTAGAGAGGAGTGTTGACTGTTTGGTTAAGAAATCTGCCATGCAGCCAGATTTAAGGTTTTGCGCTGGCTGCGCAGGATTGGATTGTTTTGCTGAGTCAGAAGATGAGGTATTTGAGGTAAAATCCAGGCTGGGCCTTGAGCCATGTTCCTTAATATTGGATACCAGTGCTGTTGTGGCCAGTCTGGAGCAATGAGGATCATTTGTGGCCTTTCCAGTCTGGCTTTCAGGAGGACCTTTGCTAGGAGAGGCAGTGGTGGGAAAGCATAAACTTTTAGTGTTTTCCAACTGAATGATAGGGCGTCCACTTTCCACGCTTATGTGTGGTATGTCCTTGTGCAAAATTTCTGTAGTTGGTAGTTCAGGGGGGAGGCAAAAAGATCTATGTCTGGGCTCCCCCATTTCTGAGTTATCATTGTGAATACTTGTGGATTTGGTTTCCACTCGTGAGGATCCAAAATTTTTCTGCTTAAATAGTCTGCCAGTGCATTTTTCTTTCATGGTAGGAATTGTGCTAGCAGTTGAACTTGATAGGTCAGTGCTGTATTCCACAAAGTCATTGCTTGTCTGCATAGGGGGTAGGAATGTGTGCCCCCTTGCTTGTTTATGTACCACATCACTGTGGTGTTGTCAGTCTTTAGTAGCAATTGTCCTGGATGTAGAAGGTCTTGGAGAGCTGTCAGGGCATTTTGTACAGCTAGCATCTCTTTTTGATTGATGTGGAGATGCATTTGGTCTGTGGTCCACTTGCCCTGGATACATTGTCCTACCATGTGTGCTCCCCAGGCGTAATCCGATGCATCCGTTATTGTCTGCCTGGCTGTGGGTAAAGTAAAAGGCTGCCCCTTGTTGTGGTGACATGCCTGTGCCCACCATTGAAACTCCTGTTGAAGGCAGGGGATGAGTGGTATTATTGCTTCCAAACTGTGGCTGTGCTGAGTCCATATGCTTTTCAGATAACATTGTAACTTCCTCATATGCAGACTGGCATATGGAATTAGTAGTATGCAGGATATCATGAACCCCAAGGCCTGCACAATTTTTCTTGCAGGGGAGTTGGGTTTTTGTGGTCATCAATTGAAAATATTGAGTCAGTTGCCCTTGTTTGTCTGGTGTGAGATAAGCCATCTGGGCCGTTGTATTTAAGCTGGCACTCAGGAATATTATCTCTTGTGAGGGCACTAGTTTTGACTTCTTTTTGTTTACTGTGTACCCTAGGCAACTTAGCAAGCTTTTTACAAACGCCAGATGCTTTAGAAGAATGTCCTTGCTTTCTGCTTGAATAAGGCAGTCATCCAGATATGGGTATATTTGAATTCCCCTTTGTCTGCAAAATGCAATTACTGGTGCCAGGCATTTTGTGAAGACCCTGGGCGCAGTAGATAAGCCAAAGGGCAGTGCAGAGAATTGGTAATGCGTTGAACCTGCTAAGAATCTGAGGTATCTTCTGCAATTTTGTCTGATAGGGACATGCAGGTATGCCTCCTTGAGGTCCAACGTTACTAGCCAAGCCTTCTTGCCCAGCATGGGAAGAAGCTGCTGTAGTGTCAACATTTTGAATTTGGGAACTTCCAGGTAAGTATTTAGAGCAGAAAGATCCAGAATGGGCCTCCATGCTTTGACCAGAAAGAGTCGAGTAAAATCCTTGTCCTTGCTCTTGTGTTGGTACCTCTTGAATAGCTCTCATGTCTATGAGTGCTGCAATTTGTTTTTGAGCCTCTGCCCATTGATTTGGTGGCAGGTTTGGCATTCCTTTTAGCCTTGGTAAAGTGTGAAAGTGGAACCTGTAACCTTGAGATACAATATTTAGAACCCATTTGTCTTGGTTGATGACATGCCAATTGTGTGCAAAAAGTGCTAGTTTTCCTCCCAAGAGAGCTGCCAAGAGAGAGGTGCTTGGCAGCTGGAGGGGGAAGTCATTGGGACAGTTTCCTATAAGGTTGTGGCCTGTCTTTCCCTCCTTTCTGGGTTGAACTGCCCCATTGGCGAGGCTTGTAAGAACCTTGTGGCTGACCTCTGTCTCTTGGGCGTCTGTATCTGCCCCTCTGAGGTCTGTCTGTAGTTGGAAAGGACCAATTTTTAGATGGCCAATTTCTGCTAAAACGAGGGGGCTGAACCTGTAAGAAATCCTTGACAGTTTGCATAGATTTTGCCTTATCCTCCATTTTCTGTAATACTTCTTCTGCTTTGACTCCAAATAAAACACCCTGCTGTAAAGGTGCAGCCAATAATTTTGCTTTAACATGATCAGGTAAACTTTGTTCTTTTAACCAAGCATGCCTACCGATGACAGACCCTGTAACTGCTGCTCTACAAGAGGCTTCTAATGAATCAAATCCACATTGCAGTATGTTTGCCCACTTGTTCTGCTGCATGCAATAAATCCTGCATTTCCTTATAATCAGGAAGCTCTGAATTTGGAAGCATTTTTTGTTTTAACTGAGACATCAAGTATTGCTGATATTTCAGCATGTGAAATTGGCAATTTAAGGCCCTCATTGCTAGAGTTGCAGAAGTGTATACTTTCTTTCCCCACCTGTCTAATGCTCTAGAATCCCTTTCAGAGGGAACTGGAGTTTTAGCTGTAGAGGCCTTAACCCCTTTGGGACCCTGGGAAATGGTTTCTGGGTCAGCAACAGGGCTTTTGTACAGAAATTTGTGAGAGTCAAGACTCTGTAGTATCTGTCTGGTTTGACTGGGGCTGGAGGTAAAGAATCAGGATTTAAACTAGATTCTGAGTACACATCATCCACAATGTCTAGTACTGGTGAAATTGCAAGGCGTCTGTGCTGAGGCAATAAAAGGAACTCTCTGAGCCTTTTCTTGGATTCTGAGTAATCCTGGCCCTCCCAGTGAAAATGTTCCCTCATAGTATGTAAGGTTTCCCCAAAAGAGTAGTCCTCTGGAGGAGAGGCTGAAGGGATAGATTCTTCAGCATAGGAATCCTCATATGGGGGTAAAGAGTATTCCTGTTCTGTTGAGGAATCCGAGGAAATGGAAACCTGGTCAGATGAGTCATAATCTTCATCCTGTCTAGGCCTTTTATCAGGAGGGGGATGGGAACCCCTGATCAGAGTAATTAAGTCTTCGGCCATTTTGAGCATCTGTTTCTTAGGCATGGGGGCCTGTCCTGGTGAATGCTGTACTGGCTGCTTTACTTTCAAAGGAGTTTTAGACTTAGCATAAGACTTGATAGTTAGTGTAGTCGGTCTGAATACACCTTCTGCAGCGGAGGGCTGTTCAACTGCTCTGGATCCCTCTGCAGGTATAGTCTCGGTAGGGCCTAAAGGTAGAGTATCCGGAGGCCCAGCCATCTCCACGTGGTAGTCGGAGGCAGCCTGTGATTCTAAAGCAGTGGTCGTCCGGGGTTGCGAAGGCACCTCTCTGAAAACCAGACAACCAGCGACTGGCCTAGCAGAGGCCTCATTGTCAGGTCTGGGTCTCGGATGCCTGTCCTTGTCTTTGCGCTTCTTGTGTGTTCCGGTCGTCGGTTGCTCCGAAGGCATGGTGTAATTGAACTTAAGTAATGTCGGGCAAAATCAAACCGACGTTTAATAATGCGCTTGTTAAACCTAGCACAAAACTGACAACCAGTGACGTTGTGGTCTGGGCCTAGGCATGGAATACAGTAAGAATGAAAATCCTTATGAGGTATTTGCTTCCCACAAGAAATACAATTATTAACTTTTACTGACATCGGTCTGAGGCAAGAAAAAGTTTCCCCAACAGGGTACTTAGCTTTAAAGAAGACTTTGGTTCTGAAATTCTAATTGAAAGTCTCGGGAGTCGGCCAACCGGCACTTGCGAACTGCTTCTGCTTCGGGCACCGCGCAGCAAGAAAGACTGAAGAAAATGGCGTCGGCTGCATCTTATATACCACTGGCGCTCTGACGTCAGGGAAGAAGCGACAGCAACAGACACTGAACCAAGACTTTGGAACTCGGGCCGACTGCAGGACCGCCTGACAGCAGATAACCCAAGTGTAATGACTGCAGCAGTGTAACACGATGAACATCAGGGGAATGCTAAGTGAAAGACCAGCTCTAATAAATTTTTTTAGTTGAGGCTAGAAAGAAAATGTAAAAAAAAAAGTAGATAATTAGTAGAGCATGTAAAACTCTCTATTATAACTATAAGAATCAGGGAGGGATAGAAAAGATTGGGAAGAGAAAATGGAAAGGCAACTTGCAAAGGAACATTGAGGCATCATCTGTATGGCTCCCAAGTATGTAACCAAGTTCAGAAGGTTTAGGATTTTTGCCTAGAAGTGTTTACATATGTATTTTTATACCATAAGCAGACTCCAAGCTGGCACATGCTGGAGGTGTGACGGAAAAGAGAGGTACTTGGGAACATGTTTTTGAGGGAATGTAACAAATTTCAACATTTCCTATGGAGTACTTTGTCAGAAATGTTGGGGAAGCAAATCATTTTAACTAAGATGATTCTCTTGAGCTGGGAAATACAGTATGAACAGCATTATACATAGTAATGCCTAAGTAGCATAACTACTATAGGCTGTCAAAAAAGCAGTTACTACAAAATGGAAATCAAAATCTAAAACTATAAACTGAAGTACTGAACACTGTTACGGAGATAAAAGAACTGGCGGAGGGATTGTTAGGAATGACAAGGTAGACAATTACATAGAAATAAAAGAAATTTGTGGAAACAATATATGCAGAATAATGTTCAGTAAGAGGTGGAGTGAAGTTTAACAGAAGACAGCAAGTGAGCAATTTACGAAATCTGCAGTTCCACGGCTGATAAGACGAAATTCCAAATCCAATGTAGTCAAAAAAGTTTAATAAAAAAAGAGATGAGCGCTTTCACAATTTAAACAAGAAGTTTAAATTGTGAAAGCTCTCATCTCTTTTTAAATTGTGAAAGCGCTCATCCCTTTTTTATTAAACTTTGACTACATTGGATTTGGAATTTCGTCTTATCAGCTGTGGAACTGTGCATTGCTTGTTTACCTGTTGACTGCTTTGGTTTTGTGCAGCTTACCGTTGTGAGGTATTGATATTTTCTTAATTCATGAAATCTAGTGAATGGCAATTGTTAAAAAGAAACCATAAGCATAATACATAAAGAATGTCTCTCTTCTACTGTGTGTGTTCTTGCATCACTGTCTAAAACAGAGTTTAATAAAGATGTTTAAAAAATTGGTCTATTTATTGCTGAGTAGTAGGGCATGACTTCTTCTACAGACCTGCTAAACTAAAGAATTTCCTTAGAACCATTGTCACAAAGGTCAAAAGAGAGGGCGCCACCAATCTAAATTCCTAGGTCCCTGACATTTTGTAGTAGTGTATTGTCTATGCAATATGATGAAGGGAGGGACTGTAAGTGATGACACTATTATTTAGTTTGAGCTCATTTTTAGTACACCAAAATTTTACTGGGGTAGTTCACACTGGAGGGTTTGGGTATTACAGGGAGACAGCAAACCCCATTAGCCAGATGTCTTAGATCTGTGCTAGGAGTCCTGAGCTCCTAGTACAGAGGCCTATGAAATGCCACTCATCACTCTCATACTTTCTGATGAGGCATCTGCAACTCTCACTGTATGGGTTCTGTCTTTCAGCCAGTTTGCTATCCATATTACCACATATGGATCAATTTTTAAAACATTTAGCTTCTGCATGATGTCAGCATGTTAAAGACTTTGTACAGAGTGAGATACGAAATGTGTACTGCATGACCACATTCTACAGCCATATTAAAAAGTAGTTCAAATTTAATAGATAGGATAGACCCTTCACAAAGCCGTTATTTGGGGTCAAATCTAATAAAATTCTTGATACTGTAGTTTACAAGGAAAGTTATAATAGAGGCTTTGCAGATGAGACCTTTAAGACCTACAGGTCTGTAATTAGCTGAGTCAGGTGTATATGCATCTTAACGGAGAACACCACCACTGCAGTGTTGCACTATCAGGAAAAACCCAGGAGCTAAACTCAGGTTAAACAGTTTAAGGAGTGTGTCTACAAGAACATGTTACACAGTATTAAACAACCAGGTATAATGATAGGCCCACTGCATAAAGTACTTTGGTCTTGCTTAGCACTTTCAGTAAATGACCTTTGCAGTAACTGGGAGTAAAAAAAGTCAGATATTTCAGGGATTTGTACAGCAGTCTTCAGAGTGCAATTGGCATTAAATTTGTTTGCAAGGGTTCTGGCAGTGTCTACTGTCGGACCAAGTTCAGAGCTAAGAAGAACTTGTAACTAACATCAGAGGCCAATCTAAAGTTCATGGGCTCCTTTAGTGGACCTGATAACATTCTTCTGCGTTTCTGTAATACTTCTGATATTATCCTTGAGAACAGAGATTTATCTACTAAATAATTTGAGTTTCTTTCTTTTGTTGTATGGTTTATTAATTACAGTAGACCAAAAGTGTGACTTGTTTCTGAATTTCCCATGATACCAGATTCTGGTAGTGATTGCTAGCTCTATCCATTTTTCTAAATGGAGGTAAGGAAGTATCAGGGTGAAGGGAAGTGCAGTCATGTGAATATTGAGATTAGGCAGAGGATGGCATGTTTGCACTCCTTAAATTCAGCACAGGTTGCTGTACATGTACTTTTGGAAGTTTAAGGGAGAAGATCTCAAGTTTGCAGTCGGACTTCACTGGGGAATGAGATAACAGAGTAGTAGCACAAGACTCAGACATATTTGCAAGAATCAGACCAAGAATGCTGTGTCTAGCAGGTTTACCCAACAACTTGATCAAGATAATTTTAGTTTATTAAGTCTGGGAATTTTGGGTCAAATCCTACACTGGAGACAGAAGTGTCCCAGTTTACTGAAGGGTAGTTGAAATCACCCAAAATAAGAGTTTTTGCAAAAAGGGAGATCACTTAGAGCACTGTGGAGTCTTATGTGCTTATCTGCAACAAGTTATTAGCGAATAATTAAGCCCATCTAGGGTGAATTGCAATTCAGTGTGTTCAGTTTGTGGTCCCTAGGGATCTGTCTGGAGGCAATATGTTCCTTGACAATTATGGAGATTCCACCAGACTTGCCACTGGGTACGAAGGTATGAAAAGTGTAAAACCCTGTTATATAGGGAGTAATCTCCTTACATTTAAATGAAGTCTCTAACCAAGCAACCATGAATACTTCCAAATACTGTATACACCCAATAATTATCTCTGGAAGCAGTTTTTTTTCAAGTGGATTTTTGAGTTCACTGAAAATCTAATCACCAAACAGAAACAAGTAATGAGACATGGACTTGCCGCCCGGGAAAATCCATTTTAAACTTTGTTTCTGAGTTTTGGTGGATTGTGATTTACTGCATGCAATCACAATACATTCAAAAATGACTGTAAACATATATTATATATGTGCATGCATGCAAACACGCACACTAATTATAAATACAAAACTTAGCCCATTTCCTAATTGCAACAATGCCCTCCGGGGTGGTGGGCATTACATGAAAACAATGTTCTTTCCAAGGGTAGATAGGCCCACCTCCTGTAGCTTCAAGCCTCATAACGCTCAGTGTCAAATGTTACTGCTTACTTATCACTTAACCATCCTAGTTTGGATCACAGACTTGAGCATTATCCATTATATATATTTAGCTTGGGTTGGGAGGGTGGCCTAATGGTTAAGGTGTTTGCCTTACATACACAAGGTGCAGGGTCTGAGACTCACAAGGGATAATTGGCTAGGCTTAAAATGGCTCGCAAGGGTAGTTAGCTTAGTACTAGCCTATGATTAGCACTGTTAACATGGCAGCCACTACAATGGCTATATCATCACTGCAGCTAACCCAGTAACTAACCATACAGTGAACTGCAGGAAATGTAACCAACACAGCCATTGAATGTACTAACTCAACAGGAAGCAATGCCAGCAGTGTTTCTCTCAGCAATAAGCACAAGTACTTAAGTATTATTAAATATCAAACATGTCTTCCTAATCGCAATTCCCTACTCTCAAACACCATTTACTAACAGTCAATGAAGACGGTGCATTCCATAATAACTGTACTCTACTCCCTTACTTAAATGAGCCAACTCCACAAACAGCAGAAAACAAATTCCAGCTATCTAAAACAGCGCAATTTATGGATTCTACAGATAATTTGACAAGAGGAAATTTGTTCCAGCTGCACAAGTCAACACTGTTTTTGTAAGGAGGCAAGCCAACATGTACCCCCCACATCTTCCATATTTAAATATAATTCCATAGTTAACCATATGGCAGCATGCAGCTCCACAAACTGTACTCTTTATAAACAGCATAATTCAGATTCACGAAAACTTTCAAAAGAAGTGCTTCACTGTACCTGAAAATATATCAATGCACTGAACTAAACCAAAATTCGTTACATCAGTATTTCACTAAACCTTCAACATTTAAGTCAAAACTATCACCATTCTAAGAACAGGATCTTCATATACAGATAGGTGCACATGTGCACACATGCACTGCGACAGGTCAGCGCATGTGCACACACATGCGCTGAACTGTATCCCATACCACACGCTAATTCATTTGCCTAGTGGATTTATGTTTACATTTTATCACATCAGCAGTTCATTACATTATCCTCATCATATAAACTTACAATACCATGACACTTGAGTTGTCTTCTGCGTATGTGTGAATGAGTGAGTGACTGAGTGATTGACTCACTGACTGAGTGGGTGCGTTGGTGGCCATCACAAATTTTAATGAATACACATCTTGCCAAGAGATATTTCTGATGTCTGAAATAGTTGAAAGCATACCGGACTAAGGGAAAGGAGCAACAGCTAATGTTTCTTACACTGAGACAGAGTCATGTTAAGTGGGAGTGGATGGTAATGCAGAAAGATTTTGATATACAAAAAAGCTCTGGTACTCTGGGTGTGCATGAAAGTCTGCGTGTGTGCACATGCACAAGTGTTTGTTTGGTAGAATCAGATTAAGGGCTAATGAAGGGAAAAGATCTTGTACTGTGTGTGAAATTATGTGCACTTTGCTTTCTGGTACTGTTACGGGTGTGATAAATCTGAATGCTGCCAGCCCAGCTAGCTGGAATTTTGTAAATATGTCATTTGAAAATATTAATACATTTGAAAATATTAATATGATTTATATAGAAATGGGACACTGCCAGCCCAGCTAGATAGAATTTTGTAAATAATTCTATGTCATTTGCGAATAGTAATATGACTTGTATGCTTTGCTTACCTTAAAAATTTAAGAAAATTATGTGTGCTGTACTGAGCTTCAAGACTGTAAGCACAGTGCACCCTGCTGGAAAAGAGCAGGCATGTGCATAAACAATATGCCAATGCAAATGTATGGTTTCATAGTAACAGCTGGAATAAACAGAGTTAACTTGCAAAACTCTAAGAAAATAAGTTGAAACAGTTTTACGATGTGTTAAGTTTTAATCTCAACTAAGAGACAGGATATCTAGGCTAGGGGCTTCTTTCTATTGTCTGGAAACAGAGATAATTATAGGTTTCCAAGGTAATTGTTTTACAACTTTCAGTTTTAGGCAAGCTTCTGAGAGAGAATAGTCAGCTTCTGCAAGAGAAATGTTAACATGTCTCTGTTAAAAATACTTAAGTTCCTGCTAGCCTGGGAAACTTAGGCAAAGGTGACGAGAATGATGTAATCTGAGATGATTCAGCAGTAATGGGTATTATTAACTTATGAATTCTCAGAAAAAGTCCGTGCATTTTGTTCTGGATCTGACAATATCAGCAGCACTTTGCCTTGCTCTGTAAGTTATTTATAACATAGTTTCTCTTGGAGATAGACAGGAAGAGTAGTCTAGATGTTTTCTGTATTTATGTGAGACTATTCTGCAATGTTGTTTTAAAATACTTTGTGATTCTGAACTCTGTCACTGTGTTGAGTTAATGAGTATTGGCTTGTGATTTTATTTATTATTAAATATATTTAAACCTTTTAATTGTGGCTGGTTTTGTGTAGAGATATACAAGTTCTTACAGTACTTGCATATGTATTTGGCGATACTGTACAAGCCACTCCTAAAATAGCCTTCAAGTCTTAGTCACACTTACCAATTGGATAATATTAACGTTACACAGAAAGACTGGGCACATTTTAGTAAGGGCCTTATAGTAGCTGATAAGGGTGGTTGGTGGCAGGTGGTACTACTGTATAGTCTGGGCAGAAGGAGGCACAGCTGGTCAACCTGTGCCAGGTTTCACCAGGAGTGTCTGTGTGTTTGTATATAATTCAAATCTCAAAGTATGTGTATGTCCGCTATTTGGGCAGGGGCACGAAGCACTGGTTGGACACAGGGTGAAGGTTTTGGCTTGACCACTTGACTGAGATCTTAACCCTATAGCTGTGCCAGTGGGGAGTCTTACTGGGGGATCTGGAGAGAGAGAGAGAGAGAGAGAAGAGAGAAAAACAGCTCCAGACTAACTGTGATCTCTGTGTGCTCTTAAGGGAAGCTGTACTTTACTGTGTGTGCACTGTTCATCCTCCCAATGTGCACATCCCCTCACTGGTGTTAGTGGTGAGGATTGAGGTTCCTTGATTACTGGGCCAGTGCACGGGCATCACAATGGGCAAAGCGTTTCTGGTAAGGTAATGTGTAAGGTTGGAGCTAAGGAGACAGACAGGGTCAAAGTTAGCACACAGGAGTAAAGGTGGGCATGCAGCTTTGCTCGCCAGGGCACCAGCTTACTCATATATGTTAATCCTAACCCAACCCTATACATTACCAAACTACAAAAAACTTTTCCGAACAGCACCGCTATGAAGACAGAGTGCGCATCTATATGTTAATGGTAGTTTTTTGTTGTTGCGATTTCACTGGTGACAAAAGAAAACCATTTTCCTTCTGCAAACAGTGTACTTTCAGCAGGTTTTCCTTTCACATGAGTGCCATCAATATGCAGGCATCAACATAATGTGCATCAAAGGCTCTCCACAGGGGCAACTAATATTATATGCATACAAACCAATAAGTGTGTGGACTGCATTAAAAAAGCCAGATTAAGGCAAAACATCTGTCTGCTTTTTGTATTTCTTACTGCTAATTAAAGTGTTGCCCAAATACATCTGGTGCTGGTCATTTGTTTTGGATGTGATATTTTATACAGAGATATAAAATGTGCACACACACTTACTGAGCTGCAAATTATGACTCATAGATGTTTTTAAAACATGAAATTTAAGATAAAAGTATAATAAAAGAAAGGTCTTTCTGCAGAGATAGAACACCAATTATATCCTCTGTGGGAGGTTTTGCCTCTAACACTTTACTTAAGAATAAATATATGTCAACTCTAAAGCACACAACACTGGGAAAAAGTTGGAGGGAAAAACATACTGAAGTGCATGCTGGCAATGCAAAATATAAGTGTGCGTTTTTGACCTACCACAATTACACAAACGTGAAGAAAATTTCTTAATGAAAGTATTCACTCAAATGTAGGATACCTTAGTACCCACATGTGCTCACGCAGACACGTGCATGCACACAGATCCATCCATCTTTGCTGAGTCACAGAAATCTACTACCAACTCTTGTTTATTAGACAAGTATGGAACCGACATGGACTGCAGGGCCTTTCTTCCACACATCAGGCACACACATGCATACACCCTATATATAATTCAAAGTCACCAGTCACCAATCCACCTACCACGTGTCTTTGGGATGTGGGTGGAAACAGGAATGTTGTTGTTGCTCTTATTTTGGCTTTTCCCAGTTAGGGGTCGCCACAGCGGAACTCCGGTCCGCTAATGACTGGCAGTAGATTTTTATGGTGCCGAGGTGCTAGCCCAACCTTCAATGAAGGCACGCCCATTCACACATGTTTTTCGAATGCCACTCGACCGCGGGGAGGATATGCAGACTCCACACAGAAGGCGCTCCAGCTGAGAATCGAACGGGAGAACCTCATGCTGTGAAGGCGACAACGCTATTGCTGCACCACCGCGGCTACTGGGTAGAAACAGGAATACTTGGAGAAAACTCATGTGACCACCACCAGTCTACTGTCTATGCATGTTACAAATGCAGACAAGAATCTTGTCCAGAGTGGCATCCCACTTTCTCCAAGAATGATGCCTAGGCATGAAGAAAAGATAACTGGCTTCAACAACTGGCTAAACAATTAGTGTAATTCCAGGGGAATCCAGTAAGTGTTAGCATGGGGCAACATGTTTGAAAGTCCTACTTGTTTTACAAAGGATGCACCTCTTGTTCCAGGGCTAAAGACCTTGCTATCCCCATAGTGCCTTTCAGGCAGAGTCCAGCTAATGGGAATCCTGAAACATGGTTTAAATGTTCAGAAAGCACACTCTCCATACCTAGTTTTTGCACCTACAATGCCTACAGACATGATGGCCACTGTAGTGGAATTTCTGTTAAGGATCATCACCTCTACACAGATCCCTGGCCACCCACCATACATGGAACTCACTAACACCCAAAGCCAAAAAACAGGACCAGCTATGGTTTACAATCTATTCCCTGAAAATCATGTAATGTTCCTAAATGCACTTGATGAAATCCCTATATGGGACAAGTATCTTGGGAAACTTTAACTACCCCTTTGAATGTCTGGAGTACCTATACTTCAAAACAGTGCAAGAAACTTCTCTGTGCGGAAGATTTTCGGTCCATATATTTCTAGTTAATCACTGTATATTAATCAGATCAGACAACAGTAGTGGAAGTAGCGAACTTAAACTCGTCTTAAGTCAAAACAAAACAAAAAATAATAGAAAATATATAATTGTACAGCATTACTAAGTATTCGAAAGTAATCCAAGCAAGGCAGGCAGTTTCCAGTTAAAAATCCTTTAAGTACACAGACAAGCAATCCAAGTAAAACAAAAATAGAGTAATAATTTCCTAACAGGCTTTCTAAATATTAATATATATATATATATATATATATATATATATATATATATATACACACACACACATACACACACTTTTTATAAGGCATGGGAGTGGTTTATTGCGCTGTAAAACAAAGTGTTAATGGTACACATGTTAAATTCACATCCCTTCCCCTATCAGTGTGACATTCGAGCTGGTCCTGCCCTACTTAGCGGTCATAATAATATATAACCCTTATGTACTTTAAATACAATTTATAATGATGTAGTACCTCTTTACAACTCTGTACAAACTTTAACCTGGAGATGACTATCCAAAGACCACTTATCCCTGAATCTCTCAGACCTCCCCATCAATAATCACTAAAAAATGTGTACTAAAAATGCTCTCCAAGACTTAAAATACTTAGTCTGTGGGACCTAACAAGACCCTGGCTGTTCAATAAATAGTATTAAACAATTAACAGTATTAAATAATACCTGACAGAACCACTCAAACTATTTAACCTGAGATTATAGCCACTGGCTTCATCCTGGAGGTTTGACACATACCACTAGTAATGCCACTTCACAAGGGTGGGCCCACCACTGACCATAGGAATTATAGGCCTATCAGCCGGACAAGTTTTATCTGCAAAGCTATGGAACATATTATAACTATGACTTAAAAAAAATTTCCATCAGGCTAGACCTGCAGCAGTCTGGGCTTTTTCAGAGGTAGATCCCATCTAATGAATCTGGTTACCTTTACTGAAAAGGTAACACACTCTGCTGACCGTGGTTATTATGTCCACACAGCATACCTTGGCTTAGCCAAGGTATTTGACGCAATCCCCCAAGCTACCATAGTTAGCAAGCTTAATGCACTGCAAAAAGATCTCTATGCAATAAGATGGATAACGCACCAAACTGGCTAAGTCAGAGCCCACACAGTGTGGGTAAGCTCATGCCTCAACAGAGTATGAAGGTGAACAGTGGTGTCATGCATGGCTCACTGTTAGGATGTCTTTTGTCTGACACTTCCTTTTCTGTTCTCTAGACCATGAACAAAGATATCCGGCTAACCAATTTTGCAGATTTCTGTAAACTAGGAGTCACAGTCAAGTCACTCTCTGATGCCAAAGCCCTTCAGCAAGACCTAACACTTGTAAATATCAATAAAAATGAGCTCCAATTAAAAGCTAAGAGGTGTGATACTGTCACATTTGGTAAACAACTTCATTATACAACACAGACAACACCCCACAACAATACAAGAATGTTGTTAAAGACCATGGAACCTGGGATGATCATTCTTTCTCTTTTATTATCATGTAACAGTAGTCAAAGTCTTTCTGCTTAGCAAAGTTAATTGCCAAATACGATTCAAATCTAAAGAGGTCACTGTCACGTTATTGTCAGTATTGATTAGGTCAATTATTGAATAGAATGCCCCTTTTGGAATGTACCTCAGCAAACATATCAAACTAGAAAGACCCCAGAGGCTCCCTAAGTAAGATCATCACTGGCTTAAAAACCCTGAGCACCCAGAAAAGACTGAAAGCACTGCCTCGTAAGACTGTACCTTCTAGGCCTCTGAGAAAGATCTAGGCCTTACATGTCATTAGCGACCCAGTAGTCCTGGACCTCTTATATTATTCCAAATCAAATAGCTCTACAAATATCAGAACCAAAGCTCAGAAGCAAATAAGTATAACAGTGGTAGAGAAAGTACAGTTTTGTACCTACCATAAATGTAGATGTCTGATAGGTATGCATCTGCAGTCATAACATATGGGTTGTCCTGCCTCAGGCAGCCCTTCGGTCGGCCGGATTCCAAAGTCTGGGTCTGGCCTCGGCTGATGTCGCACTTTCCCCGACGTCATAGCTTCTGGGGGTATGAAGGCATCAGCCGACTCCATTTTCCTCAGTGTTTCTTGCCCCAGATGCCAGGTGCCCTCTAGGAAGGCTAAATTTGGATAAATGTTGAATGTTCCAAACAGTAGCAAAATATATATATATATATATATATATATATATATATATATATATATATATATATATACATATATATACACAAACAAACAAATACACCATAATAGATTCCCCAGCTAGCTGAAAGAGGGTAAGCACCCTAGGAATACCACAGAGGGAAGGAGGGTGGTAATCTGACTGCAGATGCATACCTATCAGACATCTACATTTATGGTAGGTACAAAACTGTACTATGTCCTTCAAGGATGCATCTGCAGTCATAACATATGGGTAGAATACCATAGCCAAACTGGGGGAGGAGGTACTAAGATAAGGATGGTATAGTTAAGATCCCCTGTAAAACTGCAGTAGCAAAGCCTGCTCGGGATCTGGAGTATAAAGGTAGATTGTAATGCTTGGCAAATGTATGCACGGAGCTCCAAGTAGCAGCTTCTAAAATGTCCTTGGTAGCCACCCCTCGTAGGAAAGCTGTAGTGGTGGCTGTGGCCCTTGTGGAATGATGCCTGATATTTTCAGGAGCTGTCTTTCCATGAAAAGAGTAGCAATGCAATTTCCTATCCATTATGAAATAGTCTGTTTGGAAATTGCTTTTCCTTGCACCCCAGTTGCATATGCTACAAAAAGTTTGTCAGTTTTTCTGCTGGTTTTAGTTCTGTCCAGATAGTAGCGTAGTTGTCTGTGTACATCCAAGGTGTGCAAAAGTTTTTCTCCTTGTTCTGTGGGTTAGGGAAGAACGTAGGCAAATGAATAGCTTGGTTCAAGGATACCCTGGATACCACCTTTGGCATGAAAGTAGGATTGGTTCTCAGAGACACTCTATCCTGGTGAAAATAAGGAAAGGCTGCACTGCCATTAATGCCTGTAACTCGGACACTCTTCTTGCTGAAGTGATTGCCAGAAGGAAAGCAGTTTTCCAAGATAAAAACTAAGTCTGCTGATGCTGCTGGTTCAAAAGGAGGTAGTGTTAATTTTTCCAGCACAAAATTGAGATCCCATGCAGGCAGAGGGGGTCTCCTTGGAGGTTTAACATTTTTGATCCCTCTCAAGAATTGTCTGAGAAGAGGGTGAGAGAAGATAGGAGGATCCATATTGTATTCTGCTGAAATTGCTGAAGCATGAATCTTAATGGAAGAGTAGGACAGGCCATTGTGGAACAATTCTGCTAAGTATTCTAGGATGTGTGCTAGGTTTGCCACTGTGACATCTGTGCCCTTTGATGTGCTCCAAATGAGGAATCTCTTCCATTTAGCTGAGTATGTCTTCCTTGTGGAGGGTCTGCGAGCCTCCAGGATAATGTCCTTGACCCTCTGAGATAAGACAGTTTGGTTTGGTTTTAAGGAATTTTCCAGGCAAGTTAGTTGCAGTGTTTTCAAGTTTGGATGCAGGATCTTGAAATTGTTCTGCGTTAGAAGAAGAGGCCATAGGGGTAGAGGCCATGAGTTTGCCTGAGACATTCTTCTCAGTAGCGGATACCAGTGCTGTCTTGGCCAGTCCAGAGCTATTAGTATCACCTTTGGCGGTTCCTCCCTGATCTTCAGTAGAACCTTGTACATCAATGGGAGAGGTGGAAATGCATACACTGTTAGGGCATTCCAGCTGAAAGAGAGAGAGTCCACCCTCCAGGCTTGTGGGTGGTATGGCCTTGAGCAGAATTTCTTCAGTTGGTGGTTGAGTGGGGAGGCGAACAGATCTATCTCTGGCATTCCCTATTTCTTTGTTATGAGTTTGAAGATGTCTGGATGCAGCATCCATTCGTGAGCATCTGTGGTAGTTCTGCTTAAGCTGTCTGCTAGTGAATTCTCTTTTCCTGGTACGAATGTGGCCTGCAGATGGATATTGAGATTCAGGCCTAGGTTCCACAGATCCATTGCCATCCGGCATAGAGGGTAGGAATGCGTGCCTCCCTGTTTATGTACCACATGACCGTGGTGTTGTCTGTCCTTATCAGTAGATGTCCTTGCTGGAGGAAGGGTTTGAATGTCTCAATTGCATGCTTCACTGCCAGCATCTCCTTTTGGTTTATGTGCAAGTTTAGCTGGCCCGTGGTGTTGTCTGTCCTTATCAGTAGATGTCCTTGCTGGAGGAAGGGTTTGAATGTCTCAATTGCATGCTTCACTGCCAGCATCTCCTTTTGGTTTATGTGCAAGTTTAGCTGGCCTTGAGACCATAGGCCTTGGATACATTTGTCCTCCATGTGTGCTCCCCATCCTACGTCTGAGGCGTCCGTGGTGATGGTCTGCCTTGGTTTTGGTTTGTTGAAAGGCAACCCTCTGTTGGACTGGCAGGCTGAGCCCACCACAGGAATTCCTTTTGAAGGCATGGAATGATTGGTATCATGGTTTCTAGACTGTGCCTGTGTTGAGACCATACATTCCTTAGGTACCATTGTAATTTCCTCATATGCAGCCTGGCATGCGGGATCAAGATTATGCAGGATGCCATGTAACCCAGGGCCTGCAGGACTTTCCTTGCAGTAAGCTGAGCTTGTCTTGTCAAAGTCATGAAGTAATCTGGAAGTTGCTTTTGTTTTTCTTCTGTGAGAAAAGCCATCTGAGTTATTGTGTCCAGATCCGCACCCAAAAAGGTTATCCTTTGGGATGGCACTAGTCTTGACTTTTGGATGTTGACTGTGTATCCCAAGGCCTGTAACAGGTGTATGACATAGGCCAAATCCTTTATCAATTTTGTGTTGTTGTCCGCTTGTATTAGGCAGTCGTCCAGGTATGGGTAGATTTGAATTCCCTGAAGTCTGCAATGTGCAATTACTGATGCCAGGCATTTTGTGAATACTATGGGCACAGTAGATAAGCCAAAGGGTAATGCTGAGAATTGATAATGCTCTGATCCTGCAAGAAATCTGAGGTGTCTTCTGCAATCTGGTCGGATAGGGACGTGCAGATATGCCTCCTTGAGATCTAGTCACCAGCCAAGACGCCTTGCCCAACATGGGAAGAAGTTGCTGTAGGGTCAGCATTTTGAATTTTGGCACAATGAGATATGTGTTCAGTGTGGACAAGTCGAGAATAGGCCTCCATTGGTTTTCTTTTCTTGGTACAAGGAATAGTCTGGAGTAAAATCCTTGGCCTTGTTCCATAGATGGTACCCTTTCTATCGCTTTCATCTGGAGAAAATTGTTGATTTGTCAAAGCCTCTGGCTTCTGGTTTGGTGGAAGGTTTGGTATTCCGCTCCTTTTTGGTAAAGTTTGGAAGTGAAACCTGTATCCTTTGTCTATTGTTTGCAATGTCCATGTGTCCTTTGTAATGCAATGCCAGTTTTTTGAGAATAAAGCCAGTTTTCCGCCCAAGGGAGCTTCCAGTTGTTCCCTGGTAGGTAGAATCAGAGTCAAGTCATTGTGTCTGTCCTGTGGTAGTGGTTGTAGTTGCAGCTGTGGCACTACTCCTCTGGTTGGCAGGCTGCCACTGACGGCCCCTGTAGGCACCCTTTGATTGACCTCTGCCTCTAGGGCGTCTATTCCTGCCCCTCTGTGCTTTGGAGGTGTCTGGAAAGGACCAATTCTTTGAAGGCCAGTTTCTGCTGACCCTCAGAGGTTGGACCTGCAGAAATTCCTTTACTGTTTGCACAGATTTTGCTTTTTCTTCCACTCTTTAGAATCTCCTGTGCAGGGGAGCCAAATAAACTTTGTTCCTCCATTGGAGCATCTAGGAGTTTAGCCTTGACATGATCTGGCAAGGATTGCTCTTTTAGCCAGGCATGCCTACGAATTACTGCTCCAGTCATAGCTGATCTAAATGAAGTCTCCAGTGCATCATAGCCACATTTTAAGAAATGATTACTGACCTGCTGAGAGTTGTGTACCAAATCCTGAAGGGATTTACGGTCTAAAGGTTCAGGAGAAGAAAGCTTTTTATTCAGCTGATCTAACAAATATTCTTGGTACTGTATCATATGGAATTGACAGTTTAATGCCCTGGCAGAAAGAGTAGCAGATGTATAAACCTTTTTACCCCATCTCTCTAATGCTCTAGACTCTCTTTCAGAGGGTAGGGGATTTTTGGCAGTGGCAGCTGCAACACCTTTTGGGCCCTGTGTAATAGTTTCTGGGTCTGTAGCATGGGCTTTATACAGGTGGAAGTGCGAATCCGGGACCCTGTAATATCTGTCAGGTTTGGCAGGGGCTGGAGGAAGAGAATCAGGTGCAGAACTGACATCATTATACACATCATCAATTACAGTCAGCACTGGTGGTATGGCTAAGGGCCTATGCTGGGGCAAATGTAAAAATGTCCTTAACCTTTTTCTAGAATCAGAGAAATCCTGACCCTGCCATTGAAAGTGTTCCCTCATTGAGTGCAAAGTCTCCCCAAAGGAAAATTCTTCAGGAGGGGAGGTCAAGGAATAGAGTCTTCTGCATCAGAGTCCTCATAAGGCTTAATAGGCCCCTTCCTGATGGTCTGACAAATCAGATCCATCCGTGGAGTAATCAGAGGAGACAGGTTCAGAGGGTTCAGTCCTAGGCCTTTTGTCAGGTGGAGGTTGGGAGGCCCTGTCTGGGTGAGATTGGGAACCCCTAATTAAGGATATAAGGTCCTCAGCAAGACTGAGAATCTGAGAACTTGAGGAAGGCCTCTGTGAAGTAGATTTGGCAGGTAAAGCTTTTGAAAGTTTGGCAGCTTTAGCCCTGGAGAAGGCCTTAATAGACATAGAAGCTGGGGGCCTAGCTGCCCCACGTGCAGGTGTAGAAATGTCCAATGGAATGGTGTCAGACAATTCTTGAGCACTAGCTTCGGTAGAGATTTCTGAAGCCGACTCAGCCGGGGCCTCTCTGGCCTCGGTAGTCGGAGGTATGGTTTCGGTCGTAGTAAGAACTGCGGACTCGGTTTCAGCCGAAACCGAGACACTTGCGGTAGGCCTAACCGTGGTTTCAGCCGAAACAGCAGGGGCGAAAGTGTCGGTCCTTTTCCCTGCGTTTTTTGGCCATATGCATAGTCGGAGTCTCCGACGGCATTTTATATGCAAAAGCGGTTCCAAAAATTCTTTCAGAACTCCGACCGACGTCTGAGAGTCCGTCGGTCGAAGGAGGCACAGGCTAAACAAGCTGATACGTCGTGGTCTGGTCCTAAGCAAGGAAGGCAGTAAGAATGGAAATCCTTATGAGGTATTTGTTTCCCACAAGTTAAACAATTATTTACTTTGTCTGACATCAGCTGAGGCAAGAAAGAGTCTCCAACGGGGTACTTTGCTTTTTTCGAAGTCTTCGGTAGCTGAAATCTCTGGATCTGACCGACCGGCACTTGCGAACAGCTTCTGCTTCGGGCACCGCACGGCAAGAAAGACTGAGGAAAATGGCGTCTGCTGATGCCTTTATACCCCAAAAGCTATGAAGTCGGGGAAAAGTGCGACATCAGCCGAGGCCAGACCCAGACTTTGGAATCCGGCCGACCGAAGGGCTGCCTGAGGCAGAACAACCCATATGTTATGACTGCAGATGCATCCTTGAAGGACATCTTAATTATACAGCACCTTTCCCATCTGTGGGATAGTCTCTCACTGCAAATAAAAGCAGTGCAACATCATCCTTCAAATGAGAACTAGATGACTGCATGAGCACTCACAAAGTCATCCCTGATTTGACTGACCTATTCCCTCCTTGAAAAAGGTACATTCTAAGCGTGGGTACTGGCAAGGCATAAATGACCACAAGACTCAGCTGCTTTATATTTTCTAGGAATCCTATGACATGCAGACTATACAGAAGGCACCCCAGATGTGAAATGAATTGAAGATCAGCTTGTTGTAAGGCAACCATGCTACTCACTGCACCACTGTGCTGCAGTGGGGTCTAGTAAATTGCCCTTTCCCTGCTGTTGTATGATCTGGAAGTTGGAATACATAGTTAGTGGAGGGGGGGGGGCAAAGCCCCCTATGTGAGGAGTGCAAAGAGGCCTGCCTCCCTTTTGGCAGTTCAATCTTTTTTCTTTTTAGGTTTGATCTAAATCTCATAAGACATTTTACTGGTGATTTTTTTCTGTTTTCAATTGATGTATTTCTAACACTTATTTTATTCCTTAGCTCATCCAATTCAGCGTTAACTAACCATATCTATTAGCACTTTAGATAATGGCAAGCTGCTGAAACTTTCAGCAGTAAAAGTAGAGCCTCACATCACTTTCACAGACCAACTAGTAAAATACGATGATTCCATCCAGCTCTCAGTTTGGTTTTACCACAACCACTGTTAAGGTCTTGTACATGTCTGGCCACAATGAGTTTTGCAATGCTTCATGTCTGCTTCTTCCTCTCTTGACTAGCAACAATCACTTTACACTCATTAGCCCATCTAGCACAAAGCATTTTTAAGGACTTTTTTCCCTTTGCTACTATGGCAGGACAAATAAAAAAAAATCACAAGAAAGCAAGCACTGAACTATTTATTACTAAATATGCACACCAAAGCAAGCCAATGATGAAGGAAACGCATTTTCATGCCTGTGTCCCCCACACCGATAAAAAAGTTGTAACCTCTTCCACTGACATGCTAACCTTGATATTTCACAAGGCAATGCTGGCAAAAGATGCAAACCCATTTTCAGAGAAATGAGTAATGCCACAGGTTGGTTTGGATCTTGTACAAGTCTCCTATGGCCCCATGTGTACCAGCAAACATTGCCTTGCTAGTTCCAGTACTGCAAACAAGTCTGCATTAATTGTAAAGCACGCAATCAGCTTTCTCAGCAACAGAGCTGGCGAACTTTATATGTCTGCTCTCCCTTCCAAAATAAATGGGTTACCCAACATTTTTGGAGTAATAGCTTCCCAAAGCTAATACCAGTGCAGCACTACAATTTATCAGCTCCAATCAATCTCTAAAATATCAGTTAGCAGACCCATTACTGTTTGAAAAGGTCTCAAACAATGACCTACTAATACAGAAATTTAATACAAAACATATGACGGACAGCTTTGGTACTTAAGAATTTTGAGGTTCCAGGGTATCCAGACTTAAGGAAAATTACGCATTTTGACTCTCCCATCTCAGAACCTACTTTCCTGGAAACCTTGAGAGTCATAACTGTGTTAAGACATAAGAAAACTGCCTAAACCTGAGGGCAGTGCAAAAACAATTCAAATAGAAAAGACTAGACAAAATACAGTAGAAAGTGTCAGTGGCTCAATTGGTGGCACACTCTTAGGAAGATCAGAAGGCTGTGGGTTCTATTCCCACAGCAGGTACAGCGATTAATTTTTTTTTCCAGTACTGACACTGCAGTGCAGTATAAGGCGAGTGTGTCCTTTGGATAACACATTAAAATCAATGTCCCACTGCTGTAAAAGTTCCCACAAAAAGATGAAGGCGTCCTTTATTTATACACCCCAAAAACTTATTTACAAGCTATTTACACATTTACATATGTACAAATATATAGATACACAAATCTGTCTACACGATCATAGTAAATTTTCATCAACAGTAATCCTTCAATCCTTTTTCCATAACCATCATCTGATTTTACTTAATATTGTTGCTAAAGTCTACTTACCATTAAAAAAAAACTTTTTACTCTTTCATTCCACATAACCCATATAAAGGAGTTATGTACTCACCATAACATTCCATACGAGTAGTTAAGACTTCATTTGTCATCAACCTGTGGGTGTCAGGTCCAGACCGGATCCGAGAAGCTGATCAGAGCATCTGATCCTCCTCAAGCTCCTACCCCCCATCATACATACCTCTCCCCCTTTCCTCCTTGCTATCGAAGTTTGCTATACTCTTCCAAACCAACCCAATCCAATAAAAAAAAAAAAAAAAAAAAAAGAGCCGCAAAGGTGCTCTCTCCAGCCTGCCAATGCAGAAAACAAAGAGAAGGTCAGGGGGGAGGAGGGAGGGACGGTTGATGACAAATTAAGTCTAGCTACTCAGATGGAACATTATGGTGAGTACATAGCTTCTTTATCTGAAGTAGTTGACTTCACTTGATAGTCAACCTGTGGTACAGAGTTCCCAGCTATCAAAACCTTGGGTGGCCCTCATGGAAGGATATTTCAGAGCACTGCGGAGCCAAAGGATGCTCTCCCCCTGGAAACCATGCCCAATTTATAATGAGAAACGAAGGTGTGAGATGAGGACCAAGTAGTCGCTGAAAAAATATCGTCCAAAGACACTCTAGGCCAAAAGGCACCTGACGTAGCCATGGACCTGGTAGAATGAGCATTTATCCTACCCAGAAGGGACATACCTTTGTCTTTGTAAACCAGAAGGATGCAAAGGGAAATCCATCCAGCAATAGGTACCTTAGAAACCGGTTTGCCCAGAAAGGGTGTAGCAAAAGACACAAACAACTGGTCAGACTTGCGATAGGCTTTAGTCCTGTGCAAGCAGAAATGTAGCTGTTTATGCACGTCTAACAAATGCAATTTATATCCACCCCTGTTTTAAAAACATGGAAAGAAAACAGGTAAATTGATATTTGTTTCAGAGGACACTTTAGGCAGAAAATGATCAGTACAAAGTGAAAAGTACAGTTGTGCAGACTTAACATAAATGTAGATGTTCAAGTGTATTCACTGTTGCAGTCATTACACTTGGGTTATCCTGCTGGCAGGCTACCCTCAGTCGGCCTGAATTCCAAAGTCTAGGTCCAGCGTCGGTTGATGTCGCCTCTTCCCTGACGTCAGTGCGCCAGGGGTATAAAAGATGCAGCAGACGCCATTTTCTTCAGTTTTTCTTGCCCCAGATGTCAGGTGCCCCCATAAAAGGGTAGGCAAAAAATATGCCAATAAAACATGCATGCACCAAAATATATTATACCCTCATCTACAAGCAAATACACCACATAGGTTGTATAGATTAGAGAAGTGCAGATAAGTTCCAGCAAAGATATGGGGGATGGTGGGTGGGTAACCTGGACTGCAACAGTGAATACACTCCAACATCTACATTTATGGTAAGTGCACGCAACTGTACTATGTTCTTCGTGTTTCACTGTTGCAGTCATTATACTTGGGTTGAATCCCAAAGCTATGGTTGGGAGGCTGGAACTAAATAGCATTAGGAGCGGCTATGAGGCCCTGCAGAACTGCAGTGGCAAAGCCTGCCCTGGATTTAGAGTAGAGTGGTAAATGACAGTGCTTTGTAAAGGTGTGCACTGAACTCCAGGTAGCAGCCTCTAAAATGTCTTTGGTTGTTACTTCCCTGAGGAAGGCTGCTGAAGTGGCTGCTAGTCTGGTTGAATGTGGCATAATGCCCTTAGGCACCGGCTTGCCTTGTTGTGAATAGCAGAAATGAATGCAGTGGCCTATCCGCTTTGAAATAGTCTGCTTTGAGATAGCCTTTCCTTGTGATCCTGCAGCATATGCCACTAGTAGTTTTTCTGTCTTGCTGAAAGCTTTGGTTCTGTTCAAGTAGAAGCGTAGCTGTCTGTCTATGTCCAAAGAATGCAGAATTCTCACCCCCTTATTCTGTGGGTTTGGATAAAAAGTAGGCAGATGAATAGTTTGGTTAAGGGCCACAGTGGACACTACCTTAGGCATAAATGTCGGGTTTGTCGTCAGAGAAACCCTGTCTGGATAAAAAATGATAAAAAGGTTCCACAGCCATGACTGCCTGTTGCTCTGAGACTCTGCTTGCAGAGGTTATTGCTAGGAGCAGAGCTGTTTTCCAATATAAAAACTTTATATCAGCTGTAGCGGCTGGCTCAAAAGGAGGCAGGGTGAGTTTTTCCAAGACATAATTGAGGTCCCCATGCAGGTATTGGTGATCTCCTTGGAGACCTTAAGTTTTTGGCTCCTCTGAGGTACTGCCTTAACAAGGGATGAGAAAACATTGGCGGCTCTGTGTTGTAATGAGCCGAAATGGCACAGGCATGAATTTTAATTGATGAAAAGGATAGGCCTTTGTCCAGCATCGCAGTTAAGTATTGCAAAATCTGAGGAATATTTGGTACAACTGTGCCAATTCCTTGTGCCTGGTTCCAAGCACAGAATCTCTTCCACTTTCCAGCATAAGATTTTCTGGTACTAGGCCTTCTGGCCTCCAAAATGACATCCATTACAGCTTTAGTGAGAGGCGCGTTTTATATGACTACATTATCCGCCATGCTGCCAGATTTAAGGTCTCTAGTGGGCTGTGCAGGATCTGATTGTTTTGTTGGGATAGTCGATGAGGTATTTGAGACAAGGTCCAAGGCCAGGCATTTAGACAAGTTCCTTAGGATTGGAAACCAGTACTGGCTGGGCCAGTCTGGGCCAATCAGTATCATCTTTGGCTTCTTATCTGACCTTTAGGAGTACCTTGGGGAGGAGAGGCAGTGGAGTTAAGGCATATACTGCTAAGCTTTTCCAGCTGAAAGATAGGGCGTCCACTTTCCATGCTTGTCTGTGATAAGTCCTTGTGCAGAATCTTTTTTGTTGGTAGTTGTGAGGAGAGGCAAATAGATCTATACCCGGGCATCCCCGTTATCATGCTGAAGACTTGTGGATCCAATTTCCACTTGTGGGGATCCATGAGGTTTCTGCTTAGTTCGTCTGCCAGAGTATTTATCTTTCCTGGCAGGAACTGTGCCTGCAGATGTACTTGGTAAGTCAATGCTGTGTCCTACAAAGTCATGGCTAGTCTGCAAAGGGGGTAAGAATGAGTGCCTCCCTGCTTGTTTATATACCACATGACCGGTGGTGGTGTCTGTCTTTATCAGTAGTTGTCCCGGATGAAGTAGGTCCTTGAAGGCTGTCAGGGCATTCTGAACAGCTAGCATTTCTTTTTGATTGGTTTGCAGGCCATGTGCCTTGAATACATCTTCCTGCCATGTGGACCCTCCAGGCATAATCTGATGCATCCGTTGTTAATGTCTGCCTAGCTAGGGGTAAAGTGAATGGCTGTCCCTTGCTCTGGTGACAAGCCTTCGCCCACCATCGAAACTCCTGTTGCAGGCAGGGAATGAGGGTAATTCCCGTTTCCAGGCTGTGGCAATGTGGAGTCCAAACACTTTTTAGGTACCATTGAAGTTTCCTCATATGCAGTCTCGCATATGGTATTAGTAGAATGCAGGATTCCATGAAGCCCAAAGCCTGCAGAATTTTTCTTGCAGATAACTGGGCCTTTGTTGCCAACAGGTTGAAATAGGTAGTCAGTTGCCTTTGCCTGGCATGAGATAAGCCATCTGGGCAGTTGTATTTAAGCTTGCACCCTGGAATATTATCTCTCGAGAGTGTACTAGTTTTGATTTCTTTTCGTTGACTGTAAAAAGATTTCTAACAGGCCTAGGGTACACAAACGCCAGATGCAGTAGTAGAATGTCCTTGTTCTCTGCTTGAATGAGGCAGTCATCCAAGTAAGGATATATTTGTATTCCTCTGTCTGCAGAATGCAATTACTGGTGCCAGGCACTTTGTGAAGACCCTGGGCGCAACAGATAAGCCAAAGGGCAGTGCAGAGAATTGGTAGTGCATTGAGCCAGCTTTGAATCTGAGGCATCTTCTGCATGTTTGTCTGATTGGGACATGCAGGTATGCCTCTTTTAGGTCTAAAGTCACAAGCCAAGCCTTCTTGCCCAGCATGGGCAGAAGTTGCTGTAGAGTCAACATTTTGAATTTTGGTATATCCAGATATGTGTTTAGAATAGATAGGTCCAGTATTGGTCTCCAGGTCTTGTCCTTTCTTGGTACCAAGAACAATCCTGAATAAAATCATTGTCCCTGCTCTTGCTCTGGTACTTGCTGAATGGCCCTCATGTCCATGAGGGATGAGACTTGCTTTTGTGCCTCTGCCCATTGAGGTTTTGGCAGGTCTGGCCAACCGTTTGTCCTTGGCAGGGTATGGAAATGAAAAGTACAGTTTTGTACCTACCATAAATGTAGATGTTCGAGTGTTCACCCTGCTGCAGTCATCACACTTGGGTTATCCTGTCGTCAGGCGGTCCCGCAGTCGGCCTGAGTTCCAAAGTCTTGGTCCGGTGTCTGTTGCTGTCGCTTCTTCCCTGACGTCAGTGCGCCAGGGGTATACAAGAGGCATCCAACACCATTTTCTTCAGTTTTTCTTGCCCCAGATGTCAGGTGCCCACCCAATAGGAGGTCACTACATAGTACCAATAATAAAAGTGAAGCACAAACAAAACATACCTCCAGCTATAAGCAAATACACCACAAAGGTTGTATCAGATTTAAAGGCATAGAAACGTTTCAGATAGATCAGAGGGGATGGAGGGAGGGTAACCTGGACTGCAGCAGGGTGAACACTCTAACATCTACATTTATGGTATGTACAAAACTGTACTATGTTTGTGTTACCCTGCTGCAGTCATCACACTTGGGTTGAATCCCAAAGCTAAGGATGGGAGGTGGAATCAAACAGGGTTAGAAGAGGCTAGTAGGCCCTGCAAAACTGCAGTGGCGAAGCCAGCTCTAGTCTTGGAGTATAGTGGTAAGGGATAGTGTTTGGTGAAGGTGTGTACTGAACTCCAAGTTACAGCTTCCAGAATATCCTTGGTTGGTAACCCCCCTGAGGAAGGCTGTAGATGTAGCTGCTGCCCTGGTGGAGTGGGGCCTTATGCTAGCAGGAACTGGTTTTCCATGATGGGTGTAGCAAAAATGTATGCAATGTCCATGCTTTCTGCTTGGATGAGGCAGTCCAGGTATGGGTATATTTGAATTCCTCTGTCTGCAGTATGCAATTACTGGTGCCAGGCATTTTGTGAAGACCCTGGGCACAGTAGATAAGCCAAAGGGCAGTGCAGAGAATTGGCAATGGGTTGAACCTGCAATAAAACAGAGGTATCTTCTGCAATTTTGTCTGATAGGGACATGCAGGTATGCCTCCTTGAGGTCCAACGTTACTAGCCAAGCCTTCTTGCCCAACATGGGAAGAAGCTGCTGTAGTGTTAGCATCTTGAATTTGGGTACTTGCAAGTAGGTGTTTAGAATTGAAAGGTCCAGAATGGGTCTCCATGCATTGTCCTTTCTGGGGACTAGAAAGAGCCTTGAGTAAAATCCTTGGCCTTGCTCCTGTGTAGGTACCAGTTGAATGGCTCTCATGTCCATGAGAGCTGCAATTTGTTTCTGTGCCTCTGCCCATTGATTTTGTTTTTGTGGCAGGTTTGGCATTCCTTTTATCCTTGGCAAGGTGTGGAAATGGAATCTGTATCCTTGTGAGATAATATCTAGGACCAATTTGTCCTTTGTGATGATGTGCCAGTTGTCTGCAAAAAGTGCTAATTTTCCTCCCAAGGGAGCCGCCAAGAGAGTTTTGCTTGGCAGTTTGAGGGTTAAGTCATTGTGTTTGTCTTCTAGTAGTTTGGGGCCTGTCTTCTCCTCCCTTCTGTGTTGCAGTGCCCCATTGGCGAGGTTTGTAAGGGATTTGTGCTTGACCTCTGCCCCTTGGGTGTCTGTATTTACCCCTCTGTGGTCTGTCAGAAGCTGGAAAGGACCAATTTTTTGTTGGCCAATTTCTGCTGAAGCGAGGGGGTTGTACCTGTAAGAAATCTTTGACCGTCTGCATAGACTTTGCCTCATCATCCATTTTCTTTAAAACCTCTTCTGCTTTAACACCAAATAAGACATCCTGCTGTAAAGGTACATCTAGGTATTTTGCTTTAACATGATCAGGCAGAGTTTGTTCCTTTAACCAAGCATGCCTACATATGACAGACCTAGTAACAGCTGCTCTACAGAAAGCTTCCAAGGAATCAAATCCACATTGTAAAGTATGTTTGCCCACCTGTTCAGCTACATGCAACAGATCCTGCATTTCCTTCAATTCAGACTGTTGAGAGTGTGTGCTCATCTTTTGTTTTAATTGAGACATTAGGAATTGCTGATATTCAGCATGTGAAATTGACAATTTAGTGCTCTCATAGCTAGAGTAGCTGAGGTGTAAACCTTCTTCCCCCACCTATCTAGTGCTCTGGAGTCTTTCAGAGGGTACAGGAGTTTTAGCCATAGAAGCCTTAGCCCCTTTGGGACCCTGGGAGATGGTTTCTGAGTCAGCAACAGGGCTTTTGTAAAGGAAGTTGTGTGAGTCAGGCACTCTATAATATCTGTCTGGATTGGCCGGAACAGGAGGCAGAGAATCTGGATTTAGACTGGATTCTAAGTAAACATCATCCACAATGTCTAAAACTGGAGGGATAGCAAGTGGTCTGTGCTGGGGAAGTAAAAGAAACTCTCGGAGCCTTTTCTTTGAGTCTGAGTAGTCCTGACCTTCCCAGTGGAAATGTTCCCTCGTGGTATGTAAGGTTTCCCCAAAGGAATAGTCTTCAGGGGGAGATGCTGAGGGAATGGAATCTTCAGCATCAGAATCTTCATAAGGGGGAAAGGAGTAATCCTGTTCCTCAGAGGAGTCTGAGGAAATAGAAACTTGATCAGAGGAGGCATAATCCTCCTCTTGTCTTGGCCTTTTGTCGGGGGGGCCCTGATCAGAGTAATCAAATTTTCAGCCATCTTAAGCATCTGTTTCTTAGGCATGGGGCCTTGAACTGGAGACTGATGTACAGTCTTTTTAGGTTTTAAAGGAGTCTTAAGCTTAGCATAAGATTTTATGGTGAGAGTAGTCTGTCTAAAGACTCCTTCTGTAACTGAAGGTGTTTCCACAGCACCGGCTTCTCCTTCTGCAATGTTGTCGGTAGGGCTTAAAGAAAATGGCTGTGTCGGCCTAGTACTCTCTGTTTGAGAATCCGAAGCGGTCTGGGGTTCCAATTCCACGGTCAGGGGCTGCGTAGGCACCTCACTGAAAACCAGAGAACCGGCAACCGGCCCAGCAGAGGCCTCGGAGTCTGGCTTGGATCTAGGCTGCCTGTCTTTACCTTTGTGTATTTTATGCACGCCGGTAGTCGGTTGCTCTGACGGCATAGTATAATTAAATTTCCTACCGAGGTAGTGTCGAGCAAAATCAAAGTGTCGCTTTATAGTTTGCTTATTGAACCTAGCACAAAACAACCAGTGACGTCGTGGTCTGGGCCTAGGCAAGGTATACAATAAGAGTGAAAGTCCTTGTGAGGTATTTGCTTCCCACAAGAAATGCAACTGTTAACTTTTTCTGACATCGGACTGAGGCAAGAAAAGGTTCCCCAACAGGGTACTTAGCTTTGAAGACTTCGGACTTAAATTCGATACGAAAATCTCAGGTGTCGGCCGACCGGCACTTGCAAACTGCTTCTGCTTCGGGCACCGTGTGGCAAGAAAGACTGGAGAAAATGGAGTTGGACGCCTCTTGTATACCCCTGGCGCACTGACGTCAGGGAAGAAGCGACAGCAACCGACGCCGGACCAAGACTTTGGAACTCAGGCCGACTGCGGGACCGCCTGACATCAGAATAACCCAAGTGCGATGACTGTAGCAGGGTAACACGATGAGCATCTTGTAGCCTTATGACACTGTCTAGGACCCATTTGTCCTGGGTTATGTGCCAATTTTGAGAAAAAAGTGCCCCCTAAAGGTGCTGCCAGAAGATAAGCACTTGGTGCAGGCAGGGGGAAGTCAGTGGGACTGTTTCCTGTACGGCTGTGATTTGTCTTCTCCACTTTTGGAGGTAGAAGCACCCCCTCTGACCAGTACGAACCTTGGGGTTGGGATCTGCCTCTTGGGCGTCTATATCTGCCCCTTTGTGGTCTGTTTGACACTGGAAAGGACCAATTCTTTGTAGGCCAGTGTCTGCTAAATCTTGGAGGCTGTACCTGTAAGAAATCCTTAACTGTTTGCATAGATTTAGTTTTGTCCTCCATTTTCTTTAACATCTCTTCTGCTTCAACACCAAACAAGGTATCATGCTGTAATGGAGCATCTAATAATTTTGCTTTGACATGATCAGTCAGATTTTGTTCCTTTAACCAAGCATGCCTCCTGATGACAGAACCTGTAACAGCGGCTCTGCAGGAGGCCTCCAAAGAATCAAAACCACATTGCAAAATATGCTTTCCAACTTGTTCAGCTGCATGCAATAAATCCTGCATTTCTTTGTTTTCTGCACATTCAGAATTTATCAACATTTTCTGTTTAAGCAGTGACATAATATATTGCTGACATTTGAGCATATGAAACTGACAATTTAAAGCCCTTATAGCCAAGGTAGCACAAGTGTAAATCTTTTTTCCCCATCTGTCCAATGCTCTAGAATCCCTGTCAGAGGGGGTAAGGTTTTTTGCAGTGGAAGCCTTGACCCCTTTGGGACCCTGAGAGAGAGCTTCTGGGTCAGCAGCAGGGTTTTTGAAAAGGAATTTATGAGAGTCAGGAACCCTGTAGTACCTGCCCGGTTTAACAGGAGCTGGAGGTAAGGAGTCAGGGGTCAGACTGAACTCTGAAAATACATCTACAATGTCTAACACAGGTGGAATAGCTAGGGGCCTGTGCTGTGATAGTAAAATGAAGTCTCTGAGCCTTTTCTTAGATTCTGAAAAATCTTGGCTATCCCAGTGGAAATGCTCCCTCATGGTATGCAAGGTTTCCCCAAAAGAGTAATCCTCAGGAGGAGAGGCTGATGGGATAGATCCTTCAGCATCAGAATCCTCACAGGGAGGAAGAGAGTATTCCTGCTCAGAAGAGGAATCAGATGAAATGGAAACCTGATCTGAAGATTCATATTCTGTCTCTTGCCTAGGCCTTTTATCAGGTGGAGATGGGAACCTCTGATCAAAGTAAGTCTTCGGCCATTTTCAGCATCTGTTTTTTGGGCATGGAGGCCTGTCCTTGAGGCTGTTGTACTTGTTTCTTTGTCTTTAAAGGTGCTTTAGTCTTTGCCCTTGAAGCTGAAGTAGCTTTAATGTATAATAGAGTAGGTCTGAAAACACCTTCAGAAGCCGATGCCTGCTCAGCGGCTCCAGACCCATCTGAGGGAATAGTCTCCGAAGGTCCAATACCTTGAGCTTCCAGCAGCCTAGTCGACTCCACGTGGGAGTCGGTAGCGGCCTGCGGGTCTAAGGTAGCAGGCATCAGGGGCTGCGAAGGCACCTCACTGAGAACTGGCGACTGGCTTAGAAGCCGCCTCATCGGTTTTGGACCTCGGATGCCTGTCCTTTTCATTTTCTTAGAGTTTCTTGTGAATTCCGGTTGTCGGATGGCTATCAGACGACATCGTATAATTAAATCTTCTGCCAAAATAGTGTAATGCAAAATCCTACCAACGCTTAATAGTGCGTTGGTTAAATCTAACACAAAACCGACAACTAGCAACGTCGTGGTCAGGGCCTAGGCAAGGAATACAGTAAGAATGAAAATCGTATGAGGCATTTGCTTCCCACAAGAAATACAATTAACTTTTTCTGACATCGGTCTGGAGCAAGAAAAAAAAGTTTCCCCAATGGGGTACTTAGCTTTTAATGAAGACTTCAGATCTGAAATTCGAACACGAAAATCTCATGAGTCGGCCGACCGGCACTTGTGAACTGCTTATGCTTCGGGCATCGTGCGGCAAGACAGACTGAAGAAAATGGTGTTGGCTGCATCTTTTATACCCCTAGCACACTGACATCAGGGAAGAGGCGACCACAACAGACGCCGGACCTAGACTTTGGAATACAGGCCGACTGAGGGTAGCCTGCCAGCAGGATAACCCAAATGTAATGACTGCAACAGTGAAACGTGAAGAACATCCCTGTCTTTATAAAAAATCATATATGGAGGTTTGACAGATAATGCTTGGAGTACTGACACTCTCCTAGCCGCCGTAACAGCCACTAGAAAAGCTGTCTTCCAGGATAAACATTTCAAATCCACACAAGCAGCAGGCTCAAAGGGCAGAGCAAACAAAGCTTGCAAAACTAGGGTAAGGTCCGAAGGAGGGACAGGATCTTTCACTGGGGGGTCTTAAAAGAAAGGTACCTTTAATAAAGGTTTTGCAAAGACTGGAGGAAGCTAAAGAAGCCATGTTCTCACCTATATGGAAATTTGAAATGGCTGCCAGTTGAACTTTCACTATAGATGAGCTTGGCATCCTGCTGGAAAATGTATGCCAAGAACTTAAGGACCGCTGGAACAGGAGCTGTGAAAGGGTCCAAATCCCTCCAAGAAGCCCAGATAGAAAAACGTTTATATTTACTATGGTATATTTTTCTGGTAGACAATTTACGAGCTGCCACCAGAATAGTCTTGACCGGGGAAGACAAACCGGAGTCCTAGCAATCAAGGGAACTGCAGCAGCCAAGCAGTGAGCTTCAGACTGCCCAGGTCTGGATGAGGGACCCTTGAGAGGTGTGAAATGAGATCGGGTATCTGACACAAGATCCAAGAAGGAACCATCAGACGAGACCAAAGACAGGGAAACCAGATGTGGCGTGGCCAGAATGGGGCAATAAGGATGACTCTGCTCCCCAACCAGCAAGCCTTCTGGAGAAATTTTGTCATGAGAGGTAAAAGAGGATAAGCATAAAGAAGATCAGAAGGCCAAGCCTGGACCAGAGCATCCCTGGGGGATTTCCCTCTATGGGGGGAATCAGAGCGAAGAACTTGCTGCAGTTCACATTGAAAGGAGATGCAAAGAGATCGCAGCAAGGCCAACCCCACTCGAGGAAGATCTGCTCCACTACAGAAGGATTCAGAGACCACTCGTAAGGCATTAGAATAGTCCTGCTCAGTTTGTCTACCAGTATGTTGGATCGACCCGGAATGTGTTACTACCAGAAAACGGCTGGTGACGATCACCCATTCCCACACTCTCACGGCCTCACGACAAAGTGGGTAAAATCTGGTTCCTCCCTGCTTATTGAGGTACTAGACAGACCACCGACATATTTGTCTGTCTGAATTGCAATAGTTCCCGGAGAAAGAACGGCATGAAAAGCCTGCAACACTAACAAGACCACCCTCATCTCTAGAACACGGATATGCAATTTGGTCTTGTTCAAGGACCACATGCCTTGGACTGTCCTGCCTGAGCAATGCCCCCCCCACCCTAGTTTGGGAGGTGTCCATGGTCACCATGGCTTGGGAAGGGGCTGCAATAAATGTTAGTCCCTCAACTAGCTCCAGGGAGTGTATCCACCAGAGGAGGGACTTCCTGCACACGTTGCTTATATGAACAGGATGGATCAACGGCAGATCCAATCAAGACAATTGGACTGTTAGTGTCCACTGCAGAATCCACATATGAAGATAAACACAGGGGAGAAGGGTAATGGTGGCTGCTGTAAAGGCTGCCAGCCTAACCAGATAGAATTTTATAGATAATTCTGTCATCTGTAAATATTAATGCAAGTCACAGGCTTGCTGTCTTAAATGGAAAAAAATGCTGTTACAAAAATGGAAGAGTGCACTCTGCTGACCCAAGTAAAGCATGTTGTGACCCTTTGATCTAAAGTCGGCTCCGGCATGTCTAGGTTAAGACATTCTTTCTATTGTTTTAACCAAGAGTTAAAATTGCTAGATTTAAACATGCAAACTTATTTTTATTGCTCTGCTTCCTGACCAGCTGCAAGACAACAAAAGGAGATGTTAAGAATGTAAATGTAGTTTGTTAGCCTGGGAACCCAGGAAAGTGTGAAGAATGATGTAATGGGAACCAGGAATGTGATTTTAAAAACAGAATCAGAGGGCATTAAGCATTTTTGTCTTGATCATCCAACTCATCAGCACTCTGCCTGTGTTCTATATGTAAGTTTATCTTAGACTTGTGTTTTCTCTTAAAAATAGCTAGAAACTGAAGTCAGAACTGTACTACTGAATTATTTTAAGTATTTCTCTGCGATCTCTGAACTCTTGACTAGCACTGTGTAGTAAAAACTATTGTCTTGTGGTTTTAATTTATTATTAAATATATTTAAACCTTTCAACTGTGGCTGTTTTTGTGTTCAGATAGGTTAAGCTCTAAGAGTACACTGCATGTATACAGGGATCCTGTACAAAGTCACTCTAATAAGCCTTGACTGCACCAACTGGATAATAATACTGCACAGTAATAATTGGACACCCTTTTAAGGGCCTTTGAGTAGCTGATAAATATTAGCTGGGTGGTGGAAGTGGTTTCTACCATATAGTCTGGGTAAAAGGGGCACAGCTGGAGAAACTATGCCAGCCTTCCCTAGAAGTGTCTGTGTGGTTGTATAAACTCTTATCCCAAAGTGTGTCTGTGTGTGTGTGTGTGTCAGCTACTTGGGCAGGGATACAAAACACTGGTTGGACAGAGAGGGTGCTGGAGATTTGAGCTTGACCAGCTGGCTGAGATTTGGACCCTATAGCTGTGCCAGTGGGGAGACTTATTGGGGACCTGGAGAGCAAGGGAGCGACCAGCCCCGGACTGACTGTGATCTCTGTGTGCTCTTAATGGAAATTGTACTTTACTGTATTTGTTATCCTTTCCTCCTATATGAGACTCCTCTCACTGGTGTTAGTGGTGAGGAATGAGGCTCCTTCACTGCTGGGCCAGGGCACGGGTGTCACAGCTGCCATGGAACCTAGGGCTCTTAAAACCTCCTGGCTGGAGGAAGATGAGACTGAAGGATCACGAACACATGAAGTCGTAAGATTTGGACTCTCTGGAGTTAGAAAGACCTTGGTTTGTAACATATCTATTCTTGCTCCTATGTAGTCTAAGACTAGAAACAGGGTCTAGAGAAGACTTGGCTATGTTGATTGTCATGCCCAGCAAGTCTGACAATTCCAGGAAATAGTCTCTGGCCTGACAAAGTAGATGCCTGGTGGAAGCAGCAAGGAGCCAATCGTCCAGGTACGGGTATACCTGTATCCCTTGAAATCTCAGGTGAGCCGATACTGCTGCCATGACCTTTGTGAACACCCTGGGGGCTGTGGTGGGACTGAAGAGTAGGGCTCGGAAGTGATAGTGATTGGCCCCTAGCCGAAAGCAGAGGAACCTCCTGGAGCGCCTGTACATTTTGATGTGGTAGTATGCGTCCTGGAGATCTACTGAGCACATCCAGTCATTCTCCTGCAGGTAAGGCAGGATGGACAGTAGAGTGACCATCCGGAAAACTTCTCTTTGGCAACTGACAGGTTTAGAGTGGAAAGGTCCAGGAGAGGTCTTAGGTCCCCCATCTTTTTTGGCACCAAAAAGAACCTGAAATAGATTTCTGATCTGGACTGATCTAGGGGGATTGGCTGGACGATTAATTTCCGTGCAACCCCTCAGGACTTCTGCGCAGGTCCGTCAGAGAACAGTTCTGGAGACCCCAAAAATTGCTCAGACCTCCCCCTACCACTGAGCTGGGGTCTGCCCTAACCCCCTCTGCCTCTAGGGGAACAGGAGCTCTGAGTGTCCCAGGAATACTGAGACTTCCGGAACCACATCTTTTGCCCCCTCTGATTCCTGGAAAAGCATCTTTGGGCATTACAGACGTGGATCCCAATGGCAGGCAGTGTCTTTCTCCTTCTCACTCTGGACCAATGTCTCACGAACCGTCTTTCCAAACAAGGAATAACCATTGTAAAGGGCATTCGCAAAAGGTGCCTTAAAGGGTTCCAAGAATTGACAAAGCCTAAGCCAGGCATGTCACCTCATGGCAACACCGGACCCAGCTGCCCTTACTGCTCCTTCAGTGGCGTGAGAGGAGGTGCATGGACATATTAGTAACCGCTTTGAGAGTGGCCATTTGCGCAGAGAATGTGCGTTAATCCTCCGGTGACATGGACTCTGGGGGTGACTCAGTGAACTCCTTGACCAGGTCTCGCTGTAGTCTAGTTACATAGGCCAAATAATTCAGCGTCCTTATAGAAAAGGTGGCTGAAGCATATGTCCAGTTTTCCAGCCGATCCATCGTACTGTACACTCTTGGTCGGGGGGATGGACTGTAGAACTTTCCTGGGCTAGTTCTTGTGGCAGCCACTACCCACCATGGCGTTCACTGGGGAACCCGTGTTCCAACTCAGTCTACTGGAAGGCTCAGGATTTTATCAGGGCGCCTGGGAATTGGCTCCATGGTGTCCAACTACTTCCATTACCTGGTGGCAAAATAAGGTCCACCAAGGGATCCACGGAGGGGGGGGGGGGGAGACAACCAGGAGGCAGACGGGCCCGTGTCGAACACCTCCAGGAACACAGACTCGTGTGAGGAAGGCTTGGGGTGGACCAACCCCCTGCTGGCACAGGATTTCCATGACATCTCCAAAGGAGACCTCGTCGGGGGGGGGATTGGGGGAACCTTCCCCTTCCTCCAAATCGGTACACTCAGTGAGGGACTCTGGGAGAGGAGTCCAGGTGCCTCCTTTTGCATGTTCGATTTCGAGGAATCTCTTCGGTGGGACTCTCCGGACAAGGCTCGCAAACTACCTGCAGTTCCCTGAGGGAAACAGTCTGGGGAACATCGAGCACGGGCTGCCCCTGCATGGGCAAAATGGCTAAAGCTGTACCCAGTAGTGAGTGAGTCTGGGTGGAATCCAATGAGATGGTCAGGGGCCTCAATCCCCTGGAGAGAGCCCTTTCCACCACGTTGAAAGCAGAGGGACAGCAAGCTTTTTGAGAAATTGACAAGGAAACTGCTCTCCCAGCATCCAGTGTGGGGATTGAAGCATAGGCTGACTGAGCCGAGATACTGAGGGGTAGGGCCTTGACCAGACAGTGTTGGAGCCAAAGGAAAAAGATCCAATCCCTCGGACCAGACGCCCAGGCTTTGACTCAGAGCCGCTCAGGTCTGCACCAGTCGGATCTGACACGCTCAAGTAAACGTCCAGGGTCGTACCATTGGCGCCGACTCCCTGACTCCGGGACCTCTCGGATCCAAGAAACTCTGACACCAGGGGTCGGACCGGAGAAAGAGATATCAGGGCAAAAAAGGGAAGTGAGTCCCCCCCCCCCTTCTGGAAGGAGAGCGGGCTGGCAAGACCCCCATCTGAATTTGGGTGCGAATAAAGGTTTGCATCATTTTGTGTCCACTTCAGATAAACGTCTGGTGGACTGCGACAAGGCCACAGACGCCAACCAAGATGGTCGATGTACTGAGGCCCTATAAAGAAGTCTTAAGCTCCTCCAGCTCTGACAAAAATCTTGATGACTGGAGCCAAGGAGAAGCTAGCCGAGGAGAAGCTGGCCTGGAAAAAATGGCTGTTTAAGAGGAGGACCCACCGGATCTGACCGATCTGGGGATCTCTTCCTCCCTTTGTCTCTCTGTCTTTGCTCCCTGTTTTTTGACTCCCTATCCACAAGGCCTCTGTCCAGGAGGTTGAGTCCCGGCCTGGGAGGGAGAGGAAGAGACCGTGGCTGAAGCAGAAGGGGCAGTCACGGGCATGACCCCAATAGAAGTGGAGGCAGCCGCCTCCATAGCAGGGAGAAGTCCCTTGAGGATCAATTTTTCCATATGATCCTTTAGGGCCCTGGGGTTGAACCCCACACAAATAGGGCAGTCCTAAGAAAGATGGGCTGCCCCCAAACACACAGCACACAGAGTGTGGCCATCTGCAGGGGACAACTTATGGCCACACTCTGCACTTTCTGAAGACCAGATTGGCCTGCTGATCTGCCATGCCAACAAAGAAGGTACGATGTACCAAAACTTTAAAATTACCCGACCCCAACACACACACAACTCGCTCTCAAAGAGGGGAAAGGGAGATGGGGCTTGCTCTACCTACAACACAACAAAACTTTTTTTTTTTAATGGAAAACGCGACGCGAAATGAAGGGGGAGGGAAGGCAAAGGACAGAAGAAACCTACCTACATTTACAGCAACTCTAACACCCACAAAAAAGCAGAAAAGGTGCCTACCACGCCTGGAGTTCCAAGACCACGCAGCTTGGCAAAGCCACGCCAAACGAGATCTGAGGGAAGGAAGGAGATGGAGGGGTATTATGGGTAAGGGGAGGAGCTCGGAGAGATGCTGGTGAAGCTGCCATCTCGGATCCAGTCCGGATCTGACACCCACAGGTTGATGACCAAATGAAGTCAACTACTTCAGATAACGTATCTATTCTTTTAACATATTCTTTACTTCTATTCTTATAATATCCATATTTAATCATATCGTTTTCCCATCATTTTTTACTCTATTACATTTAAAAAAAATGCATGTTCTAAGTTTTTCATGTTAGACTTTGTTTCATCATTACATTCTTATACCATACTTTTCTTTTTCTATATCATAGATTTTTATTTTCCACAAAAATACTTTTTCTTGGCAACATTTTATTTCATTTATACACTCTTTCGCTTTTACTCCTTTTCACTATACCCTAACATTTATCATACTTATATTTATACAATTTTACCATTAATCTCAACACCCATTTCATGTATCCACTTTAACACTTTGTACAAATTTAATGAAGCAGTATATACCACTGGGTTAATTAACCCTAAAACTCTATTTGCATACAAAACTCCTCTCGTTCTGGGTATAATCTACAACCCCATATAAATGAAAAAAAAACATTTGCAACAATTAAAGATAATTAATGCTTAATAATAAAGAACAAAAGACATAGGAAGTTATTAGTCAATAGACAGTAAATAAATAAATAAAATCAGCTGATCTGTGAGACAGTCTTCCTCAGTGATTGTACAAGTGGATTATTTCCTATTTTTAGCTTTCACGCAGGTGAATGTGTTCCTTCTGTTAACTCATCCCAGGACTAAAGAAAAAAAAGACTAGGACAACAAACCTAGTCTCTACAGCAGTTATTTCATCCCATCCTCACAGGCAGTGGGATCTCAACCACAGGAAAGGAAAAGCTACACAAACAGTACAAGGATATTATAACTACATACTTGCCTGAATTACTTCAAAAGCCACTTGACTGTGGGGATGTCCAGACACAGGAATACAGTAAACAAGGTAATTATTACCCACTGAAAAGTACTTTGACAATTCAAACTATATAGGAGTGTGTACATTGATTATATCAGATTACAGGTCCTCTTCAGTGGCTAAATAATAAGAGCCAAAACAAAACACGTAAACTTCCTGATAAGCCAAAGAAAAGCTAAAAGGTAAAAGAGATGAAGTTCAAATTCTATAACACTTATGTCAAAGGAAGCCTTAATTTGTAGTCACAGTCATATGTGATAAAGGTATGAAAAGCTAACCAATTGATTACAACACAAATCTCTGCAATGGATGAATTTCTATGTCAAGCACTGGAAATGCCATGCCAAAAGTGGACAGGTCTTTGAGAAAAGCAAGGTACCACAGCATGCAGCCTAATTGTCACATACAATGTATTTACTAATCCACTTAGAAAGCATCTGATATGAATAGCTGACCATCTTTTAGAGCACATACACTTGCATCAAAAGAATGTGGCTTGCTGCACAACTGGGCTACGGATACCTCTTTCTGCCTTGGTTTTTGCTCCAGTAAAGAAAAAAGGGAACTAAATTAACTGGTTTGAGGATAATTCTGAAGCCACTTCTGGGAAGAAAAATGTGTTGGCCTTAAGTGACACCAAATTCTTATGAATGACTAAATATAGTTCTGTTCAAGTAAGAATCTGAAGCTGCAACGTCCTACGAGAAAATGTAATGTCATCAAGGCAAGCATCTTGAGAGATTAATTTCAAAGATGATGAGCCTGTAGGTTCAAGGAAGGGAACAGGCAAGCACTTACTGATCAAGAAATTCATGCCACAAGGGTCCAAGTTGTTTTCAGAGGAGGATTAAAGATATAGAACCCAATTAAAGGAGCTGACTGACAAGAAAATGCAGAGCCACCAAATTGCCTTTCACAAAACCAAAAAAAGGTTGAAATGCAGTATATGCTGTGGAATCATGAAATACCAAATTAAATTATACAGTAGCCTGAGACAAGTAAGAAAATACTGCAAACTATATGAAATGCACAGCAAAGGATACCCAATTGGTAGAACAGCCTACTAGGTTAAAGATCTACCTTTAATTTAAATCATCTCCAAGGATGCACCAGAAGGGTCAGGCTATGGGCAACAGATCTACACAATGAAGTTTCGACATGTCTACAAGCAAGATGGGCACTTCTTTGGCTTGCACTGGGAAAGTTTCACGTACTGTCACAGACTTCAGCATTTGAATCACACCCTTCCAGGGTTGTAAAAATGATCTCTGGAGAATTCAGAAAAGACAATATACCAATTAGATCAGAGGGAAAAGGGGAAGGTGCACAGACATCTTCCTTGCCTGTGGAGGATGAATACTGTTCACCATCAATTTTCCACTTAACCTACTGGCCTAAGAAGGAGGACCATATTCTTTCCATGTGATAAAAAAGTTGATCTCTGGGATGATCCACTCCCAAAAAAAAAAAAAACAATACCCACAAAAGACCCTGAATCCTCAGGTCCAGTACAGAACTTGTGAAGCATCTTAGCAGGTCTACCAGTATATTCACTTTTACAAGAGTATAGCTACCTAAAGGTGAAGACAGTCTATGATTCATTCCAGACCTACACATCTCGCTGCAGAAATGGTACAAACACATGCTACACCGGTTTGTTTAGGTACCACAAGAAAAAATACGGACTATCACACCAGATTAGGAAGGGTTCATAGCCCAGCTTCCCCTCCACAGCCTTCAAGGTTCATTCTGGAGCTTGATAAATACAGTCATACAGGTCTTTCTTGCCCAAAACTATGACCACATATCTAGCTCCAGCTGATTTTTGTTTAACCCTTTCCATGCAAAGTGAACAAACAAGTGATCTCACCAGACTAGTGAGACATTCATCAATGGGACCTGGATAAGTTTTGCTGTAGGAAAGGGACACACTGGCTGAAACTGGCAGGGTTTGGCCAGTTCTCCAGAACTTTCTGACAAAGGTACAATACACAAACAAGATCAATAAGCATATTGCGACTGCAACTGTCAACACCTCACAGTCCAGTGCAACAACTGCATCATGTAACAAACGCATACCATACAACATGACTGTTACATTTAGGAGGAGATCAAGGATTGGAGATCCTCTGCTTCTTTTTAACTCAAACTCTAAAGGTAATGACCTCCTGGCCCTTCAAGGAGAAAAATAACAAATGATGTCCACCTTCGCCCTACTTAAGACAGTTCATAGAAAAGTTCATACAGTACATGTCCAAGCTTATGCAAATTCCCAAGGTCCGCAAGCACAGGAAAGAATACGCCAATAGGTGCTACAACTGAGTCCCCAATGGGCTCAACTGAGTTCCCCAGTAGGCCCAACTGGTGGCAATCCTCTCAATAAGGGAACAAATAGGTATTCCTTTTTCTGCAAGGCCTCTGACACATGAGCTATCATTCTTCTAAACACTATGAATACAAAGAAGACAGATTAAAGTGCAACACTCTGTATTAAAAGTGGAGTCCATGAGAGCAAATAGAAAGAACTTCTGGTGCAGACACCAGACAGTGATATGTCAGAAGTTGTCCATCATGTCCAGTGACACCATCCAGGAGCCATACAGCAGAAATGGCACAACCACCTGCAAAGTTTATCATACTGGACATGCTCACACAATTCCCAGAGGGAAGGAACGCAATTGGAAATTTGTTCTCTTCATAACTATGAAGAAAAATAAAATCCCGGGCCTTTTTCAAAAGGAAGGACAATCGCTCAGAAAACCCCTCTGATGATCAGTACCAAGAGTATTCAGGAGATGACTTGGCCTCTGGGTGGAGCACTTTGAGGCAAGACCAAAAAAGCTCCAAGACATTGTCAGTAATGGCAATGGGAAAATTTGATGGCCTTCTCTGACAGCACTCCAAATTGAAGTGGGCTTCAAAAAACATCCCTCGGATGAACAGCCCTGTCATGACTATGATCTCTGGGTTAATGGAATCATCCTCCTGCACGATTTTAGTCTCTTTGGGACCAATTCCTCAGTCTGGAAAGGGAGTATCTTGGAGGGCAGATCAGGTTCAGATGTATTTGGTCACAGCACAATTCTACACTGGTAACATGCTTACTTCTTCATTTATCCTAAACAAGTCTAAAGATGCCTGCTGACAAGGGCCTCACTCCTGCAAAGTGCACTTAGAATGGCTTGCCTAACCTCATGCTTGAAGGACAACGTCATATGCCATGTCATCTTAATGCAGGTATAAACCTGACCCTGCTGCCCTAGACAGAGCATCAGAACAGTCAAACCTATAGACGGCCACATGAAAGCCACTTCAGAAGCAGCGAAGCATTAACTAGTTCATTCTTGACTTCAAGATGAAGGACTGAAAATGTTCAATACCCGATTCACAATTTAAGCCCCAGTGATGCAAAGGAAAACACTCTTCTTTATTTTTTATTTTACATTTGTTAACCGGGAGAGTCCAACTGGATACATGTCCATTTTCAGTGGAGGCCCAGGGAGAAAAGCTCCAGAGCAGTAAAATCATTAACAAGAGAAAGACATGTTAACCAAAAGGTTGAATTAAACAAAATAGAGTACACAATCTTTATACTTCCTATAGAAGTATAGTACATATAAGATAGTGAGTTAACCAAAGAGCATATTTGCCAACATTCACAGGCTACATTAATATATACACGTTATAGAGGTGTTTAACTGCAAATATAGCAGAAAGAGAGTAGATAACTTCCATAACTCACTTCTCCACACGAGACATACTCTGTCCTTTAGGTTTCTTTACAGTGTTCAGCGATACTATTACTCGAGGCAGACATTACAAAAGCAGCAGATAAGCTGTTACTCTAGTTGCTGGAAAACGAGGTACATAATCTGTGATTCAGGAAGTGTGTTTTCAGTAGTTTTTTGAATTGGGTGGTGGAGTTATTATGTGGGCTGGAAGGGAGTTCCAGATTTTAGAGATGAAGTGGCTATAAACAAATCTACCTTGTTACCTTAAGGAGGTGTTGGGTACTTGATTTCAGGGATCTGGTAGTGGTGTAAGGCTGGAGTAGTTGATGCTGGGCTGGTGTGTTGCCTGGATGATGTAGTGCTTTGTGAGCAAGTTCTAGTTGGTTGACTTGGAGTCAGGGGGAATTCTAGCTGGTTGAGTTTTTTGAGGCTTTCACAATGGTGGGTTCTAGAAGGTAATCCTGTGGCAAATCTGGCTATTTTACTGTAGCAGCTATCTAGTTTGTTGAGCACAATTTTTCGGAGATTGGTAAGCACGGGGGAGGCGTAAAGTAGGGTCAATAAGGAGGTGTGTCCTGGCTGTGGTAACCTTAAGAGTGACTGGTGAGAAACTGTTTGTTGCGATAGATTAGGTCCATTTTTCTGTTGACTCTTCATGGTCTGGGACATATGAATGTCAAATTTAAGGCTATTGTCAATTTGAAGGCCTAGCAGTTTGGCCTGACTGCTGGGTGTGATGGTAGTGTTATGAGAGGAGATTGAAAAGTTAGACGAAGAGGGTGGAGATCTGACAGGGCTGAAGAGGAGTAATTTAGTTTCATCAGGGTTTATTAGGTTGAGGTTTTGGTTAGTGATCCATGTTTCTGCTAGGGAAAAACATTCTTGTGTTAGGGAGAGGAGGTGGACAAGGGAGTCATCTGCAAAGATAATGGTGGTATCTGCATATTGGACTATTGTGGCTTTGGGTATGGTGGATGGTAGTTGATTAGTAAATAGGGTGAAGAGTAGAGGACCCAGGATGGAGCTTGGGTTACTCCTACGGAGACGGGCAGTGAGGGAAGAGAGCTGATTTAGTCATTTTACAGCTTGTTGCCTACCATCTAGGTAGCTCAAACCAAGAAATAGTAGAGAAGCTGAGATTTTTGGGTGGTTCGTGTATGAAGCAGTTTTTCATGGTTGACCATGTCAAAAGGCTTTAGATAAGTCTGAGAGTTGCAGATACTAGCAGTCCATTGTTTCTGTGGTTATTGATGGTATTAGTGAATGATGAAAGTGTGGTGGTGGTGCTATGAAAGGGTCTGAAACTATGTTGCTGAGTGGATAGTAATTTGTTTTCTACAAGGTATTTCATCAGTTGCATGTGGACAACCTAACCTAGAAGTTTTGATAGGGGGGATAGTATAGCTATGGGTCGATAGTTACCAAGTTCTACAGAGGTATCCCCTTTGTGCAGTGGTGTAATATGTGATATTTTCCAAAGATGGGGTAACTTTGCACTATGAGATAGATCTGTTTATTAATATGGAGACAGGGTAGGCTATTGCTTCAGCTGCTAGCTGCAAATATTCGGAAGGTATATTATCGGCGGCTGTAGAAGGTGGCCTAAGTTTTAGGAGTAATTTTTGTATGATTTTGGTTGGTACTAGGTTGAAGGTGAAGATGGGGTAACAGATTTATTTTGGGTGAAGAGGGTGTTTTAGTTGGGTATGGGTTGTTGGGGCTTAGTTGGTTGTTGGCTAGGTTTTGGATAGTTTCTGTGAAGAATTTGTTGAGCTGAGTGGTGATGTTGTCACGGTTGTTATTGTGGGGGTGGTGGTTTTCCCTGGTTGCAGTACAGTGCTGACAGCAGCCCAGAACATTTTTGGGTTGTTAATATATTTATTCTGCATATTTTGGCAGTATGAGATTTTGTCTGTTTTAATAAGTTGCTTGACTTTGTTACGCAACTGACTGTTATGTTTGTCTATTTGGGATTTGCTTTTATGATAGCTTTGCGCCTATCTCGGAGTAATGTTTTAGTATTTAAAGTTAGCCAAGGTGCATGTTTAGTTCTGATCCTTGTAGTTCTAGGAGGGGCATGGTGGTTAAGTATGTTAATGAAGGTAGAATTGAAGTATAGTACTGCTTTCATAGAGGTCCAAAGTTTTTAGCGGGGTCCAGTTATATAGTTTAGGTCAATATTGAAGTTGAGTTGGTTGACGTTTTTTTTTATTCCTACATTCCCTGACAGTTTCTTGGGTCAGTTGGGGAGTTTTGCTGATTAGAAATGTAGCTAGGTGGTCCCTGATGACATCTGGCAGGCAACCAGCGTGAGATATATGGGAAGGATGAGATACTAGTATCCAGTCTAGTATAAATTGATGTTTGGTACTTTTGTCCGTTCTGGTGGGGGAAGTTATCAGTTGGGTTGATATGGGAGATGGGGTTTAGACTAGAGCAGTTATCCCAGGCAATATTAGGTCACCTAATAGGATGTTTTCTTGGGGAAGGGTGTTGGTCATCCATTCTAGTAGTTTTTCTGTGATGGTAATATTGTTCCGGGGGGGTGTAGCATCTTATAATGTTGATCTGTTCATGTGGGTTACGTTTCAGTTTAGTGAGAATGAGTTCAGTGTTATCTAAGTCTGGGGTTATGTCTAGTTTTTCTAAGATAAGGCGAGTTTTATATAGTATTGCTACTCCTCCACCCCTTTTTCCTACTCTGTCATTACAGATAATATTGTAGCCTGGTACTGTGATTTCATTATCTTGAATTAGGAGCTTAAGCCAGGTCTGTCAGAATGGCAATATCTGGATGGTAAAAACAGATTAAGGCATGAAGGTCATGGACCTTTACTTAAGATGCTTCTAATATTTAGATTTGTGATGAGGAGTGAGTTTGTGGGCCTTTGGAGTAGGGTTGTATTTAGGTCTGGGATTGGTCTAACTGGGCTGAGTGGGCCTGGGTTGGGGTGTATGTCACCGCAGCATACTAGTGCTGTTTTCAGGTGTACATAACGTTTGACTAGTTTGTAGACGAGTTTTGTGTAATTAAGAGTGACGTGGGATTGGCTATTTGATGGGCATAGCTTGTGTCTGAGGTGGTGAATTATGGTGTTGTGATAGTTGTATGGGGTTAGTTGTAAATATGGTACATGGGGTTTGGAGTATTGGGAGAGGTTTCTTTGTAAGGAATGCCCTCTCCGGTGGTATATACTTCTTAGCAGGTGGAGGAAGTGAAAAGGTGCTGTTGGGTCTTTGAGAGCTGTACTAAACTGAAAACATCATACAGCAGTCAGTTCTAAGATACTTAGAAAGGGGTTTACTATCATTTTTCCGATTGCACTTCATACAATTCACATTAGTGCGAAACTACCGATTTGGCAGAATCAGAAAAACAAATGCCAAAATGTAGAAATTTACAACAGCGAATGCAATACAGCACTCTGTTGTGAATTTCTACATTTTGATGCAGATTGCACTATAGTGGGGATTGGGAAATGTACCCTTTCCCTCACTATAGTGCGATCCCGGAGTTTGTATATCTAAGTAGCAAGGGGTGTGTGGGGTGCAGCCCCCCACATGGGGGGTGCAGGAGGGCTTGCCCCCTTGCAAACATGTTCTTTACTGTGCAACGCACAGTAATGCTGTACGCAGAAGTGTGGTGAGTGTTTGCATTATGTCAAATTCGAAAATTCACCACTTCCAAGTTCGAGATTTGTCGTTCACTGTAGCGAATAAGAAGTTATGTACCTACCATAACGTTCCATGTTAGTTGTCTTCTCTCGCCTTCTTTCTTGCTTGATGGGTTCGGAGCCGATCCACGGCTCCGACACGGCACTTGCTTTAGCTCAAGAACTCCTTTTACCAGCTCGAGGCAGCCCCATATCCCATGATGCAAGGCAGTAAGTACCCAGATCTCGTTTGTTGACAAAGGGCAATAACACCAAGCAAAAAATACTTCCCAAAGGAAGAAGAAACTTACAGATGGAAAAAGGACCAGGTCTGAATGGTCTTTAGCATAATAGTTTCTTATACAAGGTCTGTCCAGGCCAGAAGGAGGGAGGGTCAAGAAAGAAGGCGAGAGAAGACAACTAACATGGAACGTTATGGTAGGTACATAACTTTAATGTTAAGTTGTCAATCTCACCTTCATTCTTGCTTGATGGGACCGGCCCTAGCACCTCTATCCTGGGTGGCTCAATGGAACAAACTCTTGAGGACTGTAGAGCCAAAACTGGCTCTGTCCCTGGAGGCCAAGTCCAATTTGTAATGGGAAACAAAGTGTGAGGAGGGCCCAAGTGGCGCTGCACAAATAGTGTCCAAAGGAAGTCTAGCCTGAAAAGCTGTAGAAGTAGCTAAACTCCTGGTTGAATGTGCTTTAGGTTTTGAGCACAGCTGTTTTCCCTATAGATTTCAGTGATGACCGAAGAAAGCCATCTGGACAAAGTCACTTTAGAAACAGGAAGGCCTTTTTATTATCCGCATAGGAAACAAAAGTTGATCAGATTTTCTAAATTTTTGTTCTGTCCAAATAATATCTGAGTTGACGGTGGACGCCAAGATAATGTAGCTTTTGTTCAGCCCTATCTGAATAGTTAGGAAAAATACCGGAGATCAATGGATTGATTCAGATTGTTCTTTGAAGCAACCTTAGGTAAAAGGATGGATTAGTTCTCAAAGATACTCTGTCTTTGTGAAAATCAAATAGGGGGGTCGAACCGAAAGAGCATGAAGTTCAGACACCCTCCTGGCAGATGTAATAGCCACTAGAAATAAAGTTTTCCAAGAAAGATATTTCAGGGAACAAGAAACAGCTGGCTCGAGGGGGAAAGAATCAAGGATGTCAGCACTAAATTTAGATCCCACTGAGGAGGAGGATTCCTGATTGGAGGCTTCAGTAGGAAAATTCCTTTCAAGAAGGCCCTGCAGAGCCTATGGGACATAATATTATGATCTGCTATCCCGACATGAAAATTAGAAATAGCAGCCAATTGAACTCTGACTGTGGAAGAAGAGGAGCCTGCATGAAAAATCTCTGCTAAGAAGTCCAGAACTGCCTGAACAGGGGCAGTAAAGGATCAATATTTTGGGCCTTAGCCCAATAAGAGAAACGCTTCCATTTGCTTGTGTAAATCCTCCTGGTAGAGGATTTTAGTGAAGCTACTATGATGTCTCTAACTGGGTTAGAGATCAAAGGAAGCCTGGCTAAGGAAGGAAGTGGAGCAACCAAGCTGTGAGGTTGAGAGAAGGGATTGACCGGTGCAGCTGACCGGATTGGTGAATCAGTAGATCTGGCACTGGGTCCAGATGCCACGGCTGCACCAAAAGGTGATGATGGAGGAACGGAAACCAAACTTGTCGAGGCCAGTAAGGGCAATGAGAATCAATTTGGCTCTCAAACGGTAGCTTTCTGGATCACCTGAGGGATCAGAGGAAATGGAGGAAGGCATAAAGAAGTCCCTGGGGCCAATCCTGGGTCAGAGCGCCTCTGGGGGGATGGCCTGATAGAGGGAAGAGGCTGAAGAAGTCTGGACATTTGCTGTTTTGGGGAGTAGCAAAAGATCGCAACATGGACGACCCCATTCCAGAAAAATCTCTTCCGCTATAGATTGTTTGAGAGACCACTCGTGAGGCATGAGAATAGCTCTGCTCAATCTGTCCGCTATAATGTTGGTTTTCCCAGGGATATGCGTTGCTACCAGAAACCGATGAGAGGAGATCGCCCATTGCCAAAGTCTGAGCGCCGACACAAGGGGTAGGACTTGGTTCCGCCCTGTTTGTTGATATACCAAACTACAGACATGTTGTCTGTGTGGACTGCAATTGTCCCTACGGGAAGAAAGTCGTTGAGGGCTTGCAACGTTAAAAGCACTGCTCTCATCTCCAGGACATTTATGTGCAGATGGTACTCGAACGGTTGCCACGCCCCATGAACCATCCTGCCCTGATAATGACCCCCACCCGATCAGGGAGGCATCCGTGGTGACAGTGGCTATCGGGGACGGAGGTACAAAGCACCTGCCTTGGTGAACCTGAGACGATGTGATCCACCAAGCAAGATGTTCTTTGCATGTTTGTGTCACCAGAATCTGGTGACGCATTGGGAGTTGCTGGTATGACCACTGTGTGAACAGCATCCACTGAAGGAGGCGATGTAGAACCGAGCCAGGGAAGAAGAGTAATGGCCGCAGCCATGAGACCTAATACCTTTAGAACCATTCTGGCCTGTACTTTCTTGCTGGCCAGAATGATCCTGACATGAGTCTGAATGTCTGAAACTCTTTGTTCTGTAAGGGTAGCTGACATCCGAACAGTATCTAAGTTTGCGCCTATGAATGTAATAGACTGGCAGGGCGATAAGGATGACTTTTCAAGTTGATTGAGATGCCTAAATGAGAACACAGGTCTATTGTGTAATCCCTGGCTTGTATAAGCTGATGCCTGGTGGTGGCTGACAGGAGCCAGTCGTCGAGATACGGAAACACCTGGAATCCCTGGCGCCTCAGGTGAGCCGTTACCACTGCCATACATTTGGTGAACACTCTGGGGCTGTAGTGAGACCAAAGGGCAGGGCTCTGAACTGGAAGTGACTGGACCCCAGCCGAAGCGGAGAAATCTCCTGGAGCGCCTGTGAATTTTGATGTGATAGTACGCGTCCTGAAGATCTATTGAGCACATCCAGTTGTCCTTCTGTAAGAAGGGCAGAATTGACTGAAGAGTGACCATTCGGAATCTTGTCTTCCTGACAGACTTGTTGAGTCTGCTGAGATCCAATATTGGTCTCCAGTCTCCCGTCTTTTTGGGGACCAAAAAGAACCTTGAGTAGATTCCGGGCTCTGAATGGTCTATTGTAACTAGCTGAATGGCTCTTTTTTGCAGTAGTTTTGCGATTTCTAACTCTGCAATGTCCCTTAGACCGGGTGGTACATCTGGAAGGGAACTTGAGGGGAAGGGACTTTCTTCGAAAGGAATTATGTAACCCTTGGATATGATCGACTGTACCCATATCTGTCTTGAGTGAGGGAATGCCAGGCTTCTGGGTACAGTGATAATCTTCCCCCGACTGCCTCCAAGGAGGGACAGCCGGGCAACACCTCAGGGATGCTGAAAGGGCTTATCAGAGAGAGGCTCCCTGTTTCCCTGGTTCTTGGACCCCTCTGCCTCTAGAGCGTCTGTTGTTGTTACCCCCTCTGCCTCTAGGGGTAAACTGACCACGTGAATCCGTGACTCCTTGGGATTTACGGAACCATCTTCCCACCCTTCTGTCCTTTGGGATAAGGCCTAGAAGGGGTGGAAAAACGGACTCCAACAGCAGAAAGAGTCTTGCCGTCCTGCTCACACCTGGTCAAGGTTTCCTTCACCTGAGGGCCAAACAAAGCTGACCCATCAAAGGGAGAATTTGTGAAGGACGCCTTAAAGGGATCCGCAAAATCACATAGCCGCATCCAGGCTTGGCGCCTAAGAGCCACACCTGTGCTCCATCCGCAGCATAAGATATTAGCCGCATGGAGGAGTTAGCAATGGAATTGAGGGTTCCTAGCTGCAATCTTTCTTGAGCCCCTGCAGCTGTAGGATCCTGAACTACTTCTCCCAGCTCCTTGAGGATATCTCTTTGGAGTCTGGTGAAGTGACATAGGTAATTCAGCATAGCAAAGGTCGCTGAGGAAAACATCTATCCATGGTCCTAGAGTCCTTATTAGGAGGATGGACAGGCACGGAAGGATCTGCAAGTTCCTTTTGGTGGCCGCAGCCACCACCATGGCATCAGCGGGACACCCTTGGTAAGGAATTGTTTGTCACTAGGGGCAGTGATAAATTTAGAAGGCCTCCTAGGGACTGGCTCTACAGAGTCAGGAGCTGCCCACGTGCAATAACCTGCATAAGGGGGTCGAAGGCGGAGACACCCAGGAGGTGGAGGGCCGAGATCCAAACGCCTCTAGGTATACTGACTCATCCTCAGAGGGATTGTTGGTGGGCCAGTTTCCCTCTGTTTCAGAAGTTCTAGGATGTCTGAGAAGGAGACATCCTCAGAGAGGGATCTAGGGGATCCCTCTGACTCATCAAAGTCAGTATCGTGACAGACTCGGGAGTCTACATGCTTCCTCTTACAAGTCCTCTTCCTAGGAGGATCTCCCAAACATCAGGAGAATCCTCGGAAGAGGGGAAATTCCCAATGGGGAAACCTGAGGCGGAGGATCTCTGGGTCCTGTAGCAAGAGAAGTGGCAGAGATGTCAACAGGTACTATAGAGGGAGGAGCTACGGAACAGACTGCTGACTGATACCAGTGGCCAGTACACTCTTCATCACCTCGAATGCTCCTCCCAGGCAGGTCCGAGAGAACCAAGAGCTAGGAACTCCAGGGGCCACCGAAAGGGAAGTCTCCGAGGCAGATGTCAGAGCCGAGCTCACCAAGGCCGAGGCTCCAAGGGAAGAGCGGGCTCGGACAAGGGTCCGATGCCACTCACCCCTCGGAGGAGACCATGGAAGCCCGACCACGAATCCCTCTAAGGAAGAGGAGATAAGAGTAGAGGCTGAAGGAACAGAAGGGGGTATCCGTCCTCCAGCCGTAGCAGTAACCATGCAAGACTCCAACTCCAAGCTCTGGGGTAGAGTTGAAGGAGGAACTGTAACGGGTGTGGACCAACAGTCGCCTGCTGAGACGGGCTGTGTAACATTTGGGCCAGTACCTGTGACTTGAGTAATCTACTGACCACTCTAGGTCATGATCTGACAACCTGGATGACCTTGAAGATCGCCGATGGCTCCGTTCGATAGAAGAGGTGAAGCCGAAAAGTATCGGCTCCAAGGAAGGAGACCTCGACCTCTTCCTGGAATGAGCCATCGGAGCCGCAGATCCTGTCGGCGCCGACGAGCCGACAGAACGCCTCGGCTCCAGCCGGAGCCGATACAGCCACCAAAGTAACGGTGTCGGAGCCGATCGAGCCGACACCGATGCCTGTGCCACATGGGTGTCGGAACCGATCGGAGCCGACATCGGAATACAGATTCGCACCGATAGCCATCGGTGCCGAAAGCTTTGTCAGAATCGGCTCCAGCCGAGCCGATCTCGACTCAGTACGAGTCGGAGCCGAGGCCGCAGGCTTAGATACAGAAGCCTGGGCCTTGGCAGGTTTTGTTGATTTTGGTGGAGCCGACTTAGCCGGAGAGCCCTCCGAAGAAGGCCCCTAAGAATCAACTTGTTCGTCTCTCCTGCAGGACTCTCTGGCTGAAGGAGTGACAACAGCACAGGAGTCCTGCAGGTGAAGAGGGCCCAGACAATACAGGCAAGAAGTGTGACCGCCTGTCAGAGACATCTTCTGACAGCACGAGTCACACTTCTTAAAACCTGAAACCCTCTCCTTTGACATGGTGCACACACAACACACACACACCAGTCAAATTAAATTAAACAAAATACCAAGAGGTATTCTATAAAACACCAACACACACACCCTAACAGGGGGATGGGATAGGAATTGACTAACAAAAATTAAAAGAGACAGGGAATTTCTGTCAGAAAGGGATAGAAATTAAAATTAAACTATCAAAAATTAGTTTTAGACTAAAAGGGGCTTGAAATATCACAAAGTGAACAACTTACCAGGAGCTGGTAAAGAAGACCTCCCAAGCGGCAAACGAGATCTGGGTACTTACTGCCTTGCATCATGGGATATGGGGCTGCCTCGAGCTGGTAAAAGGAGTTCTCGAGCTAAAGCAGTGCAGTCGGAGCCGAGGATCGGCTCCGAACCCATCAAGCAAGAATGAAGGCGAGATTGACAACTTAACATTGTTCGTATTTAAGTTTCATAGAAACAATAATTCGCCTACAGTGAAATCGACAAAACGAATAGTAAACTCTTAGAAAGGATATCACTCTACTCTGATGAAAGCTTGGAGAGGACATCTTTTTTCTTGGAAGTTACAGATGCTTCCAGACTGGAAAAATGACATCTTTAAGCGTGGCCCCCATAAGAAATATAACCAAAGGCATCTCCTCCTTTCACAGGAAGTAACCTTTCTAAGTGGAAGAACATCATGAACCTGATGACTTCTCCACTGGAGGAGTCCACAAGGGGACCACGAGGATGAGAGAAAACGTTCTGCAAGAACTATTGTTCTAACCCCTACCCTAGTATGGGCTACGCTATGCTTGGCCAACATGACAGGGATAAGGAGTGCAACAGGTAAGCACTGAAGACTAATGGAATGCTAATATTAGAGGATATGTCTGCTGAATGCAACAAAAGGACACAACAAATCTGTCCAAGGCCTTGAACTAACATCATTCCCTACTCTTTAAGCATGTGCTTCCACACTTAACACAGGTCCCATCAAACATTAAATAATTAAAAATACCACCACAGAGAGGAGTAAAAATCCAAGAAGCTTTAATATGTCTTGGTTCCTTGGCTTTACAAGCCTTCATAACAGACCCCAGCTGAATCACGTAAACCAGAGGTGTTTAAGGAGAGCTTGCAGTCCTGTCATGGAAGAAACACAATGGTAAGCAGGCTGTATGATAATGCAAGGAAGTAATAGAGACCTCCAAAAATCTATTTTGCAAGACATGAGAGGCTTGGAATGTCTCCCCTCCTGAGTGGCTTCTGTCTTCAGATGGTCATGCTGAAATGCTGGCACTTGAGGCAGAGTTTTAGATGCTGCTTTTCATCCAAACACTACTAACAATGACTGAGGAGGCCATGGCTCATGATCTGGAGGCCATACAAACTCTGATGACTTGTACTTTCTAGGTATGTAATGATGGAACGTTTCCAAGGGAAATGTCAGGCTCAACATCAATAAAGAATTCCTTGGTTGTACGAGCCAGGAGTATGGTCCTAGTCTATTGTAGGACATCACAGATGCACTAACAGCAAATGCACATTCCAGCATGAAGCTCAACAGTCAAGATGAAGACAGCAAGAGAGGAGGATATCTTAATCATACAGCAACTGAGCAGGACTCTCATTATTGGATCTATAACTGCGGTGGTGGTGCTGCGGTAGCGTTGTCGCCTCACAGTAAGAAGTTGTCCTGTTCGATTCTCAGCTAGAGCATCTTGTGTGTGGAGACATGCATGAGTGGGTGTACCTTCGTTGAAGGTTGTGCATCAGGGCTGGCAACTCGGCACATAAAAATCTACTGCCAATCATTAGCGGACCGGACTTCCACTGTGGCGACCCCTAACCGGGAAAAGCGAAAAGACACAACATTACATAATTATGTCAAAATTTTACTGTAAACAGATGTTTTAACAACTGCTTCTTAAACCATTTGAAATGACAAGAACACATGCACCAGCTGAACTCTCATTTTATAAATCATTGTGTGGAATGAAGAACTCTGCTGAAACCTCAGCAGAAGAGAAAAGCTGAACATTACTAAGAAATACTTGGCTTCAGAGTTTCTTGCCTTTCAAGTCTCACCTTAGTGTCCACTGAAATGCGGAAGGAAATGTGTCTAATACTAGCAGAGTCTGAGAATGTTTCCTCCAAATGCAGGTGGGCAGCTGTCTTACTAGGTTTTAACATATGCAAAATGCAACTGGTGTAAAAGGAAGCTGGTTAGGTAATTAATTTTCCTTCCCCATTTTCGTACTAAAGACTTTAATGCTGCAAATTTTTAAACATTCAAATGCTACTCTGGCAGTAAATCAAACAGAATGTGCAAACTTTCTGAAAGAAGGTAATACTATCGGGATTAAGGTCTAGGCACTTGCAAATGGGAAGAAAATTATTATAATAATATATAAAAGTATAAAATCTACTAGCACAGTGGTACTCAAATCTGTGGTCCGCATACCACTGTCAGTCCACATAGGCTTTGTTTACTTTTAAATATTTTTATCTACAAACAAAACAAAAATAAAAAACTGCAGAGCAATCACGCCTACACCACTACTTTAAAATAGGGGGGAAAGTGTCCTGCAGAGCCACTGCACAGTCCTTCTGTTCTTCCTTTCCGACCTCAAATCTGTGCATGACTCAATGTACAAACCTCCTGTTCTTTTATGCGTGCAAAAGTTAAATTACAAAAGTTAAGAAAAGACAAATTGTAACACTGGGCTACAGTTGTGGTAGTCAGAAATAAGGTAAAGTTTTTCTCATGTACAGTACACATTTGTTTTCTAATGCCAACATCGTGTCACTGTCAGTCTTTTTTATCCATTAGTAATCAATTGAAATATTACTTTGAGGCCTTTACCTGTAACATAGCTCTCAAGTGTCCAGATTTTCAAAGAATGTACAGATGTTTACCTCATTTTGTTTTTTCCTCATAAAACCTGTGGTTTTCTGGCAAATCATTGGGATAATCTGAGGAATGACATCATTCAATATTGACATACATATGACTGACTTCATAACTAAGAAAATGCATGTTAACACAAATCCTCTTATTCTAATGACCAAGTTTATTACAGCAATATTTAAAATCTGCTCCTATTTTTGGGTCTTTGCCCCCCCCCCCCATTGTCAGGTTTTGTCCAGATTTCTTGCACTAAGAGGTTGAGAGGTATGAATTATGCAACAAATATCGATTTTCAACACATAAATCTGCATCAAAGTGAAAAAACTGTTTTTTCTCAAATCCAGTTTTATCTAAAACAAAGGTTACTAAAAGAATGGCATCCTATATTAATAGAAATGATTGATTGGCTTTGACACCTGATCGTTTTAGGCATTATCTTTTGCAATTAATAAAAATGGTCATTTTATTTACATATTTGGACTTATTTTTGGTTAGGGAGTTCACGCATCATGCCAGCTGCTACTGTATTATGAATGGCATCTAGAATAACTGAACCTTATTAAAAGCAAATCAGCTGCACCGTATATGAATTATCAACTCTGGTTTAAGTTGCCAACATGGTGACTCATTTGAATGGCTCTGCCCCAGTTCAGCAAACAGCCCCGTAGTAACACCTTTGCACTAAAGCTTAGGACTGCACAGCCTCTGCAGGCGAGTACATGACACAAGTTGTTCTGCTAGCCACAGATACTGTGGATGACTTCCTGCAAGGACCTGTAAGACGGTTAAAAAATGTAAACATCATGTTATGCAAATACTGCTTACAAACTCTCACTGTCCACAAACCACAAAATTCTCCACTTCACCTACCAATCAGGGAGACGTGGTTGTATGGTTCACAGATCCATGAACACAGCTATGTTTGGTAAACTGGGTCAGAACTCCAATAATAGTGAAACTGTCAGTACTCTCTCTCTAGCCACAAAACAAATGCATGCAAGTTTATGCAAACAGCCTTTCTACAAATCCATAATAGAACCCGTTGGATCCCCACCACTGGCATGAAATACAGTCTTGCTGTTTAGTGTTGAATGAAAATACACTGCAGCCATTTTTCTTTGTTGGTTGTCAGTGCTGTAAGAATGAGCATTAGCCAGAGTTAATGGACATCAGTGAGGGACTGGACTGATTACAGACAGACTGAGTGATGCTGAGTTCCTCATTTATTCTCTCAACCCACACAATTTTAAATGTCGGTCAAATAAGTGAAATGAGATCAAATGTAATGTTTTACTAGACTGGAAATATCTGAAGCAACTAAAACAGAAGATTATACTGCTGTTGTCTATGTGCATACACTTAAGGTGCTGAAGAAACAAAACTGTTTTCCAATCATACTGCTGTAAATGTTTTGGTTAGTTCATAAAATAATGCAACAATCTATAGACTTCTTTTACTTCAGAAGCTGCATATTAACTCACATTACCTTATTCTGTCCACGCCTCTAGTTAATAGTGCCAATACTTTAAAAGTGACCCCGATTTGTGGATTTGTCCGCGGTTTTGTCAAGATTTGTGCCTGATTGGTTGAAAGCTACAGTCAAGTGAACTTTACAAGGAATCGAGATCTTTATAGGAAGAGAAATTTACTGCTGCCCATGCTGTTTACAATGTGCAATTGTTTAACGTTATCAAATAGTATCAGTATTATGCTAAAGAATTTAAACGCATTGTTAGTAGCACAACAGGTAACATACTTTTGATACAGAAGGCTGTGGGTTCTACTCCCACAGCATGTAAATGGATTGCTGATGTTGTGCTGAACTTTAAAGGGGTTGGGGTGCTGCAGTCCTGAGCAAGTCCTCCTTTGGATGAGATGCCCACTAACTGAATCGGTTATCAGTTTGCCATCCATTCTCTTTTGTAATATTACAAGCTTCCCATTTTTTGTAATTTAACGTAGGCAATTTATTCTTCAAGGGCAGCAGCCACTGAATTTGTAGATGAAACATTGAAATATAAAGCTGTTTCCCAGCAGCAACCTCTTCATTAGTTATAGATCTCTTTAATGTGTAAATATTCAGATGACTTACTTCAGCAGAGATTGTGCATACTAACTGATATTGGTGATTTATGGCAGAAGTTTGAGGAAGCTTTTATCGTTGATATGTTCTGAATTGGGCAGTTTTGTCATTCGTACATTGTTCATACATTTTGTTTCATTGCTTACTGGAAAAATGTTCAAAACTACAAATTTAAAACGCCAAGTGGTGCTGTACTATACAAGGATTATTATTAAATACAATGAGGAAGGTGAATCAAAGACACGCATGTACTCATGGTTGTGTGCAAGGGGCCTATGATTTGAAAACAGCTGAAAAGTAAACTTCATCCACCATTGGCAGATGCACTTTCTTGGAATGGGGTTTCAATGCTCTTTCAATGAATGTGAGTTTTAATGCGAAGTCTGTTTTCATCACGAGACTGCATTGCTTTATTTAGCAAATGTCTGTCAGTGTTTGCAATACAAAATTTGAAATAAGTTTTAAATTAAATTTAAATCATTGTATAAGTAAAGCAGAAAACAGTATGCACAGAGAGAGGTTTTAACAGTGTTTACGGTAACTGGAGAGAAATAGCCAAGTAATGGGACAGTGTCCACACAACAGCATTTCAGAAAACAGGTCGGAATGTCTGCTAATCCAAATGGGATGGTCAGGGAGTGTGATTTTTCCCTGCAATTATGAAAATGTGATACATTAATATTTCAGTTAATAATTTGCCCCAAAAGAAGTTTCTAAGGTATTTCATAGCATCAAATATGAAAGCTTAACCAATACTGGAAATGCTGCTGCTGTTACCTGGTAGTATCGGACTACCACTACTAAAATGTGCACGTGTTGCTTTTCTTCATTATTTCTAGCTGGTGTGCAGGAGGTTTCTAAGTAAGATGTTGAGAGCTAAGAAGAATTCAACACCTTTCCACTAACACAATCACTGTAGCATGTTGCAGTTTTTTTTTCCTGGCAAAGACTGTACTCTGTATATAATGGCAAACATTTGGTTTTAGGCTTCCTAACCTTCAGGAACTGCATGCTGTTATAAAGCCTAGAGTACACAAGTGAAATATTTAAAATATGTCCCTGATTTTGTTTCCGTCACTGTTTATTTACTCTACCCTTGATACATGAGGTTGCAAGATATGCCTTTATTTTTTTTAATAAATGTATGGAGGTATTTACTTATCTGTGGATGGGAAATGATCAACAGGTCGAGAGTTGTGAGTACTTTGCTGGGGAGGATGCTGCTCTCATACCTATCCGTTAACCCTTATTTTGTAGAACATTCTGTATGTTGGCTCATTCCTTGTAAAATGTGTGCCTTTACCAAACTGAGGACAACAGTTAGGAAATTAAATATTTTATTAAATTTACAGCTTATCATGCATATGTACTTAAGGAAAGTAAAGCTTGTGTTAACTATTCACAGATGGCAAAACAAGCTTCAATGGACTATTTGGTAAAGAAAAGATGCACCTTTTCTGAATGCTGCAATAGCCCTATTGAGGAAGATGGAAGCAATTTGGAAGAAATGAAGACCAGGAAAGTCCATGCAACAAAATCTAGAAGGTTTAAGATTTTAACATGGAAGTGTTTTTGTAACACAAGCAAACTTCAGAGAACCCTCAGGTAGACAGCAGATGCTGGCAGTATTATGACAAAGAAGGGAAAACTGGGAATTGTTTTTGAAGATGCAACATGTTGGCAGATTTTAAAAATCCCCTAAGGGGCACTTTGTCAGAAATGTTAGAGCAGCAAATTACTGTATCAAATGAAAAGATTCTTTTGAGCTGGAATATGGAAACTGAACTGCCTAGATACAGTAAGGCCTTACTAAAAGTGATTATTAGAAAATGGAAATTAAAATCTTAACTGACTAACTAAAGTACTGAATGTCATAAAGGAGATAAAGGAATTAGAGGTGGAATGTTTAGAAAAGGGAAGGAGCAAAATACACAGAAGCAAATGGAATTTGAGGGAAAAGTGCATGCAGAATAATGATCAGGAAAAGTGAAGTTTAACAGAAGACAGGAATAGAGCAACTTATGAAATGTTGGAGGGAATGAGATTGTTGAAAACAATACATGTATAGACAATGCACGAAAATGAAACATTTTTGTAATGTTTTCGTCTTCTTTGTGCACCCATATTACTAAATGTATGCGGATTTAATAAAGGTGTTTAAAAAATATATCCAGTGGACAAAACACTATCCCAAGATGAAAGATGAAGAGTCTTCATTCTTCCACCACCTGGAAAGAGAACAGGGTAAACATTTAAGTTTTTCACCCATCTCTTCTTCCTTTACAGTTTTTGATACAGAAAAAAGCTACCCTTTCACAATCTTGCCCTCATATCCTCCTGCAAGACTACAGACATATATGAAAGCAGCAGACAAACCTCTCTCACCAGTAACATCCAGGGCTAGCGATGGTCCCTTGCCTGGGGCCAATAACTCCTCAGGTGCAGCCACAACACAGTCAAAGTCTGGCACAAAGCTATAATAGTTCATGCCTCAGAAGAGCCCAGGAGAGATCCAGTAGAAAACCTAAAGCTGGGTGCCAATGAAAGTACCCCGAATCCATACTGATGATCTCAAATTTTAATGCTGGAATCATTTTAAGAAGGCTGACTAATAAGTAGTGATAGTGACTACTCCTACAATAACTTTGTTTGCTTTCACAAGTACAGATTCTGTTAAAACTAGTGACTGTTGAACTTCCTGAGGAACTGTCATTTTCTTGGTGGATGGTTATAGACCAACATGGGTGAAACCACTGGCAGGTTTGGCAATAGCATCAGTATCTGTTAGGGAACTGACTGCAAGGGAATAACCTGCATCTGGCTAGACTGCTTCTAAGTTATCCTGAGGTTCAGTAACTGCTTATCAAACTTGGAACCAGAGTGCCAGTGCATCAAACAATACCAACCAGAACTGCCAAGGCAGATACTGGTTTGGACACAGACATGTGCCAGTCACATTTGTGGCACAAAGAATGAAAATATTTGTTTGACTTACTAGAAGCCAAATTACAATGCCACTTTTTTTCTTACTTTCTGCTAGCGGTGGCACTTCCTCTCCTTAGGCTTGCAGAATTTACCTCGTGCCAAATTCACAAATTTTTCTTCAGGTCTGACTGTGGAGGAGAAAAATGGGTATTGCCATGCTGCACTACAGTGAGTTTCAGCTGTAACAGGTGAATTGGAAAACAGCCTACTGGACAGACTGCTGGAATCCTTTTATTTATTTATTTTACATTTGTTTACTGGGAGAATCCGAATGGGCATAAAACCCTTTTTCAGTGGAGGCCCGGGGAGAAAAGCTCCATTGTTAGTACACTATTTTGTTAGTAGAAAGAAAATTGTATAATACAATAAAGAAAAAATAGCAACAGACATTCATAACTGTAAAAAGACTAGAACATAATAAATCGGTCAAGTGGGAGACAAAACCAATAATCTTGTATGCTTCTAGAAGACAGTTCTTACAGCAGTACCAGTTAATGACATTGTATGCAATAAGTCTTCTATACGGGTAGCATAGCAAACTGAAGACTTAAAATCTGGTAGATCTCAACAGTGAGAAAGAAAAAAAAAACAACGTAAGGCAGTCATATGGCTTAAATTCAATGCTCATTATGTATGCAATTAAAATTTTAAAAATCAGCTATTTCCATGGTTTGGGCTACCCATGCCCAGTACAAGTCCAGAAATTGGTGAGGTGGGCTTTGACGTGATGCTTGAGCTAGTTATAGTTCTAATTTCAAGTAGTAAGGCATTCCACAGTTTAGCAATGTAGTAGGAGTATAGAGAGACACCGGAGGTATTTTTTCTCCTGGTTACTTAAATTAGAGCTTTATTAGTGGATTTTAGTGGACAGGTACTTATATGGGGATTGAGAAGGCCTTATAGAGCTGGTGTTTTATTGGGTTTATAGTACATTTGGTGGGTGGTAGAGAGATGAATCACATACTTTGTCTGGCAGTTAATGCAGAGGATTAAGGCTATAAGCTGCTAACTAGCTGCATCCTGTACTCAACTGTTTGATTCCCTGAACCTCCAGTCACCTACTATGCGACTCTCAGCAAGTCACTTAATCATACAATGTTCCCTTGCTGACCTAAATGCCCAAGTGGCTGAGTGCTCTACCCTACTTAAATAGAAGTAAATAAAAAAATCTCTGAAAATTCTGCTTTTCAAGGTATACGAGTAGTAATTTTGGTGAAATACTTGTTTTAAAGCATTAAACTTAAATCTTCCAATGATGTTTGGCAGGAATAAACTGAAGAAATTGGTAATTAAAATGCAAACAGAATTCATGATGTAAACAGAACAAGTCTTATGTGAGATCAAAAAATTCAGTATTCTTTCCCACACTTTTCCTAACTTAGCCCTGCTGACCTTAGATCATCATTTCTTCCTGTAGAATATGGTTCACTTACATTGATCCTATATATTTTCGATGCTACTATCGTTACTTCTTCCACACTGACTGGGAGGTATATTCCACTGAAATACTGTCTCACATCTATTTTAGAATTGCTTCATTATCAGTCTTCATACAATACATTTCCTCTGGCCTCTTATTCTAAAAAATTCTAACTTCTCTACCGTCCCTTAAAAGGCACCTGAAAGGAATTTAGATTTGTCACACTATCATAGACATTCATACTGTTTTCTCTAGGCTTATTTATTCAGCCTGTCTTCTGCAATACATAAAGATGCTAGTTTTAGGGCATACATTGGGACAGTAAAAGACTAAACTAAATGCATGGTCTTACATGGGTAACAAATGTATTACAGAATAAAACATGGAACCAGTATGAATTTGCATACCTGCGACAGCACCATTTCCCTCTCCACTCACTGTGGCATTGTATTGTGTGGTCTACAGTCCTCCTTGCATTATTCAAGAAATACATTCACAATCTACAAAAGGAAAAATATATTCCCTCTTCCAGATAAGAATGAGTACCCAAGATACGTACATATCTTCCTTCCCACCCTACTAACTCTAGACCAGTGTTACTTCTTAGGTTCATCGGTAGGTACTAGGCCATTGGCCCTAGGGCCTATATAGGCCTAGCCAAACGGTACCCTGGCTTTTGCCACCCAAGAAAAATATTTCCCGTGCCCCTGTCAAGCAGAGCCATAGAAGTGATCCTGGGGTGAATTTCCTATCTCCCATCCAATCAAGATTTTTCTTGAAGAGTGCTAATGAGAAGCTTTGTTTGATATAGATAGGTAGTTTGTTCCAGAGTATGGGAAGTCTTGGGACAGGAATCTATTCCTCCAGCATGTCCTGTTTATTGTGGTGACGAGGTTTAGGTCCCTAGAGTGTGTAGCTCGGAGCGATTGGGATTTCTTTACGTGGAGCATGTCCAACAGCTCTGGGTTTGACATAGCTTTGTATGTTAGGCTGAGACAGTCTCTAAGCAGTTGATATGCGACAGAGTAAAGCTGGAATTTTTTGAGATCGTCTGCGTAGGGCATCTATTTGAGGCTGGTAATCCTCTTTGCGAGGTATTTCTGTGGCCCTTCCAGTTGTTGTAGATGGCTTGTGTGGTACATACCAAAAGGGGCGTCGTACTCTATAATGGGTCTAATGAGTGATGAGTAGAGGGGAACAATGACCTTTTTTTTTCCTGGATGAGAAAACTTTTGTGATGAGGTGTGCCACATAGAAGGATTTCCCGACTACTGTGGCGATGTGATTATCAAAGGAGATACTACTGTCCACCTGTATCCCAAGGTCTCACACTTTCAGTGTTAAGTAGTCTACCGCCTATGTAGTAGTTCATGGGTACAGAGTTTTTACCAAAAGGAATGACAATGCACTTTTTGGCATTGAGCTTGAGGCCATGGCTTTGACACCAGGCATCTGTCTCAGGGAGGCCCTTTTGTAGGATGTCCACATCGTTAGGAATTTTGATTATGGCTCCTAGTTTGCAGTCATCTGTGAACTTTGTTAGCCAAAGACCTTCTGTGTTAGCCTGTACTTCAGAGAAGTAGATACCAAACAGGAGAGGACCCAGGATTGAACCCTGTGGTACTCCACTTGTCACTAGTCTGAAGTTGGATTTAGAGTCTGCTACTTTCACAGTGTGGGTTCGGTCAGTGAGCCAGTTGGCAACCCATCTTGTGACATAGGGATTTATACCTAGTTTAGCGAGTTTGTCTATAATTCCAGAGTGGGGGATGGGGATGGTGTTGAAGGCCTTGGCGAGATCTAGATAGGCTGTGTGAACCACCTTACCCTCTACGGCTTTGTTGACTGCTTCAAAGAAGTCTATCAGGTTTAGGAGACATGATCTGCCTTTTACAAACCCGAACTGGGTAGGGTCCAGAGTTTGGAGATTACCAATGTCATTGTTTATAATTTCCATGATGTTCTCTCCAAAGATTACTTTCTTTCCTGCTTGAACAATCTTCAGATTCATCCATTTCATGACATGACAATGGTTTATGTATTTTATGTACATTACCAGCAGCCATAGCTGTATCTAAACTTTAGCGACTGAACTTTTTCTAATGTATGGCAGGAATAATCTGAAGAACATTTATGTAACAGGCCAACGGCAAGTTGTAAGTTTCAAGTCCAAAGTTCTTCTTTGAACCACCAACTCAATGGATGAGAGTGAATTTTAAATCTCCATTAAAGAGATCCAATTTATGCTGAAACTATTTAAATGTATGCTTATAACAATTTAAGAGTACAGTATTCTGAAGTGGAGGAATCCTCTGCTTAAAACCTCTCGTGCAGCTGAAATGAGGGAGGCAGTTTAAAATGAAACACCGTACCATTTCTAAAATAATCAATGAAAAAATAATGACATCTTTCTCTACCCCATAAGTTAAGCATTGATCTTTTCTAGTTCACCTACATTCCATATCACAAACCTCTTGGCATATACAAATAACTTGTCTCAGTGTTCAGTGGTGGAATCCTCTTTTGCATACTCTCAATTTTTTTTTTGTTTTTTGCAAAAGTTTCATGGGACAGACAGTTCCTGGGGATTACTGTTATCAGCTGTTAAGTTGCATCATGCAGTTCTAGGTTTGATTATATCCATCTCCATTTGCCTACTTAAACAGCTAGGATTCTATTGTCAGGGTACCCATGAAAAGGGACACGTGTCTATTTGGCTTTGACATACCTCTCAACCTCCTACAGCAAGAAATCTGGACAAAGCCACAAATAATGGGGGGGGGGTCAAAGGTCCCAAAACAGGGGCACTTTTTAAATAATACTCTTACGAATTAGCTCTTCTTGCCATGCTGCTCACATAGGCAGAAGAAAAGGGGGTGAGATACCCACTTTTACTGAAATGATGTAAGGAACTACATGAAAAAAAAAGCAATTCATAAATTGCTCTGCTCTTTTTCACAAAAAATGAGGAACACATGCAAGTCCCACCAACTCTAGCACGTCAGTGCAATAATGTCATCGGGTAGTACTCGTAAGGTTTGCAGAAAATCTGATGAGATACTGATGCCCAAGACAAAAAATACTAAGAAATGGATGTAAAAACAAAAATTGCATTTAAATGCTCTTCACAGCCTGATTCAGTAGGAAAACTGTTCTTTTGTATTTAACAAATCAAGAATCAAAAACTTCACTTTGGATGTTTTCACTGGAAAAACAGAAAGCCAAAAGTTAAACGCTCAAGCACAATGCATTTTAAAAGACACAGCTGCTTTGAACTGAGATGTAACCAAACAAACAAGTATTCTAGCAATTTATTTACTTATGCATGCTGTTTTGTTAACCAGGTTAGTTCTACTAGGCTAGTGGTCTCTTTTCCAAGGAAACCCTAGATAGGGTTGCCGTCTTTTCAAATGGCCATAGTGGGCCATTTTCGGGACACGCATCAGATTTTACAGGCCGACAAACCCATGGTCAGTACAAAGGCTAGAACTTTCCTTTTTTTGCCTAAATAAAAGCTTATTCTTGTAGCAGTTTAGTTGCTTATCCTGTTTCTTGTAACATGTAGGTATTTTAGATACAGAAATAACTATTTTTATGCAACTATTATATTACATATGGGACATAATTATGTCCTACAATCTCAGGACATTTGCCATTTTTAATATTTTTGGTTGGGACACAACTGCCCAAAGAGGGACTGTCCCTCGCAAAGTGGGGCAGGTGGTAACCCTAACCCTAGATAAAGTTATACTACAAGAGGAAATTTGGTCAGGGCTTTGGGGAACTTATCCTACTCAATGAAGCTGCTAGATGGCGCCAGAGGGCACCTACTACAGCAGCAAGAAAGCCCGAAGGGAAGCAGCAGCACTCAGCAGAGAGAAGCTATGCAGAGTTTAGACGTGGAAAGTTAGAATCTGGAGAAAAAAATTATTTGATATGAAGCTTCAGAATGTAAACAAAGATTCCTGTGTGGTGGATGTTACAAATGAAGAGCATTTAGCTGTCGCCATGGAGAAGGGAATGAGCAAGTCTATAAAAGTGGTGCAGATAACAGAACTGTCAGGTGGGCTTGCAGATGATTTTCTGTTAAAAATAATAGAGCAGAATGATTCATGTGACAGTTCATGTGGTGAGACGGCAGACAGCTTTTCAGAAGTGCTGAGGATGGTAATGTGGTAAAGGAACCAGAAGATGTGGCTGCAGAGAATGCAGCTGTTAAAACTTACGCAGCAGTGACAAAGTAAAAGAGGAAAGCAGCAACAAACTGAGAAGGTTTCTGGTTTTGTGGCAGCAGATAATGCAGTAAACATATGCAGCAGTGACAGCAGACTAGAAAGGAGCGCAACAAACAAACTATTTAAAAAAAAAATGATCAACTGAGAATAAGAACAAAATGTCACTGTAATAGACAGATACATATGGGACAATTTAGTAACTGTAGGGTTTTAAAGGTAAAGAAATTCGTTCTTTTACACATACTGAGAGACTTATCACTTAAAAACTAATGGTCTGATACTAATATTTATGTAATTATTTAACAAAAGAGGGCATTTAACCATGGAACTTTGTTTTCTGGTAGTAACTTAAATGTTGAAAAATTGTTACTTTGCAGTTTAGAACTGATTAACTGGACAAAGATATTAAAAACTGCATGCAGAGTCTGTGTGAAACTGTTGATAATACTGTGAAAGTTAGACAGGAGAGAAGCTTAGAAACGTATGGAATGGAGGGTAGAGGTTGGAAGCGGTTTTGAAACATGAAAAAAAAACATGCTGAAACATTTGCCAAGTAATATTTTGTGGTTGGTCATGGAAGGAAATTAAAATGTACTGGTCAGTCTAAATCGGGCATCTTTTATAGGGACTTTTCTCATTTAATTAATGTTTGTGACACGGTACAATACTAATCAGTGTGGGGAGAAAGGACATTTTTAATTATTTTATTTTACATTTGTTGACCGGGCTATTCTAGCTGGATACATGTTCATTTTCAGTAGAGGCCCAGGGAAGGAAAGCTCCAAGAAACATACAAAATTAATATTGAAGTTATGACATATTAATATAAAAACAGCAATTGTTACATAAAAACATTATTTATTTTTTTTTCAAAAGAAATACAAATTATAATACTCATAGTGATTAATAACAAGCATCAATCCGTAAAGGGTAATGTACAAGAGAGGGTACAATATACATATATTTTATATGCAATAACATAGTGTAGTGAAACATTAAAAGGGAAGATTGTAAAGGATGTAGGGTGAAAATTAGTGTAATGGAAAAAAGTCAGTCAGGGTTAGTACAGGAGCATAGCCAGTGTTTATTGAGAAATAGTTTTAGATTCCTTTTAAAAAGTGAGAGAGAAGTCTGAGATGTGAGTTCAGAGGGTAGTTTATTCCATAATTTTCCAACAGAGTTAGAGAACAAAGAGTCACCTGCTGAGTTGTTGGATTTGGTAGTACTGATCAGCAGTTTCAGGAGCGTAGATTCTTGAGATTATTATAAGGTGTAACGAGGCAAGAGAGTATTGGAGTGTTGCTGAGTTGATACAGGGTCTTGTGGGCTATTGTAAGCTGTTGAAATTAAAGCTGGTTAAGAAATTCTAGCCAGTCTAGTTGTCTTAGATTCAGACAGTGATGAGTTCTGAAAGGAGAGCCTGTAGCAAATCTAGCAATATTGTTATAGGAAGTAGCTAGTTTGTTGAGGTTATTTTTAGAGAGGTTGGTGTATATAGGAGAAGCATAGAGTAGAGTGGAGATTAAGTGAGTTCTGGCTATAGCCGTCCTAGCTACTGGTGAAAGAAAGGGTTTGATTTTGTAAAGGGATCCTAGTTTTTTGTTAACTAATTTTATTGTGGAGTTTATGTGGGTATCAAAGTTGAGGTTGTCAATTGTTATTCCTAAGATTTTAGTGGTTGGGTCAGGAGAAATAAGAGTACCGTTGTTAGATGTGACAGTGAAATATAAAGGGGTGGACTTTCGGGTTGGTGTGAAGAGTAACATAGTTTTTTGGGGGGTTTAGGAGGAGGCAGCGGTGTGAGAACCATTGTTCTACAGTACTGAAAGCTTTTTGGGTAAGAGACTGAAGTTCAGTTTGAGAAGTGGCTGAACAGATTATAGTAGAGTCATCTGCATATTGAATGCAAGTGGTGTGTGGAATAGCTGATTGCAGGTCATTAATATAAATGGAAAATAGGAGTGGGCCTAATATGGAGCCCTGTGGGACACCGAGGGAGACAGGAAGGATTAGATGGTTTATTTTGCCAGAGTACAGCCTGCTGTCGGTTTTCTAAGTAAGATGTGAACAAACCGACATTGCATTCAGGCTCACATTTTCTTGCTGTCTGTGTTGAGAGACACTTTTGGATATACTGTCAAGAGCAAACAGTAAATAACAAAAAAGTGGAAAGGGAAGAAAACGTACAGGAAGAAGGACAAGAGGATGTGAACCAGGTTACAAAAAACTGTACAAGACAAAAAATGGAGAGGAAAAATTAGAACAGTGTATACATGCAGGAAAAGATGTCAGGAGAAGAGAGTGATGCTAATTTGTTTTGAAGTTCTGGCCAGTGAAAAATCTGACTGACTATTGAGGATTATTTTTGTACATAAATTCAGGAAAATATTAATTTTAGGAAAAAAGTAAAAATAAGAAAACGAAAATTTAAAAAATTAACCTAAATTTAAAGAAAAAGCAACAATTTTACAGTACTTTCAGTAAAGGTGAAAAGTATTATAGACACTGTTAAGGACACAGATAATGGAACTGTGTGCAAGATTAATGCCAAGTGAAGAAAGACTGCAAACAGAAAAATTATAGAGTGGAACTATACGGAACAAACTCCAGAACAACATTCACTTTTATGTGTTGTGTAAAAAAACACCAAAAATACTAAATTAACATTGATAAGGATGGGAAGGTTAACTGTTGTGGATGTAAGGGGGAGAGAGCAGGTTTATAGAAATACAGCATTGCATGCATATATAATGAGCATGGAAAGAGAATCTGTTTCATTAAATATTAGACAATGTGGTGGTTAACATGAAAATTATAATTGCAGGGGACTTTTAAGGGGAAAACGTAAAAAGAAAAGGAAACAAAAAATACATGAAGTGATAAAACATGGTAAATTAGCTGTATGGAAGAAAAGTCAGTGGACTTGTAGAACAGGGGCTCTTTGATCTGAAATTGATTATTTTGGGTTATCGAAAGACTTGGGTGTAGCAGAGTGATACAGTTGTGATGGGTTTTTCAGACCATTTAGCAATATGGATGGAAGTGATGGAAGAAAGGGAGTATATTAAAAACAGGAAAGGGAATAAAAAGAATAAATGAAAAATTATGGGATGAAATTGGAGTGTGGGAAGTACTGCAGTTATGGAAGGATCATATAACCACACACGAAGGACTTCTATAAAAACTGGTCTGAATGGTGGATTGAATTTAAAAATTGCCCACCCAATAACAGGTTAATGTAAGAAAGGAGGACGTGACATATGTGAAAATGTATAAAATGTATTATAAAATTTAGAGAATAATAAAGAAAAGAAAAAAATATATAAAATAAAAACGATTAAGGCATTACTAGTTAACCAAATATATTATTTACAAGGGAGGAAGTATCTGCATATTTTGGTGAAATAGTAAAACTTGAATATTAGTATAATAACAAATGAAAATGTAAAAGTATAGGTAAAAAGAACACGAGAGCAAATTATGAATATCATAGAGCAACATGTGGGTGGCTGCAGTAGTGCAGTGATTAGCTTTGTCACCTCACAGCAAGAGCCTGTTTGACTCTTGGCTGGGGCACCGCCTGTGCGGATCCTGCATGTCCTCCTTGCGATCATGTGAGTTTCCTCTGGGTGCTCCGGTTTTCTCCAATATTCTAAAGACATGCAGTAGGTGGACTGGACACTCTAAATTGGCCATAGGTGAGTCTGTGTGCGTGCACGTGTGAGTGGTACAAATTAGTGGCAGGGCTATCCACCCGATGGTGTAAATCTTGGCTCGAGATGGTCATCACTGCTGAAGTGACACCCCATCCTCATGTGTAAAATGGGAAAAGGGCTTGAGGATAGATGTGGAAAATATGTATAAGAGTAAGAAATAAAATGAGAGAATGGAAAGTATAAAAATCACCAAGAACGAGTTAAAGAATCTGAAAAAGAAATTCTATTAATGAATTGGATGAAGTACTTAAGAAAGAAAATCTGACTCAGTATCAGCCCCAGATGGTAGGGTATGAAATGTATAAAGCATTACTGACTGGCAAAGAGTATTTAGTAAACGTACAGAGTGAATGGTTGAAGAAAGGGTTTGTCACTGAAGAGTTATGTAGTGGGATATTAAAATCTACATGGAAGACAGATGAGAAAAATGAAATAAAACTGGAGACTATCACACTAAACAGACTATAAAAAATTTAAGAATAATACAGAGGAGAATGCAAGGAAGGGTGAGGGTTATTAAGGAAGTACACATGGTATAAAAGGGAAGAGATGCCAAGAATTGTTACTGGTTTTGAGAGAAATTGTGGAAGATAAGTAAAAGGGAATATGTGAAATTTCTGGTGGATGATATTAGCAAAGCATCTGATACAGTAGGAAATGGTTTGTGGGATACTATAGAGAAGTATAGAATAGGTAATATAATTAGGAGGGTGTGTACGTCAGCATATCAAAACCGAGTTAAGAAGGTTAGTTGAACAGATGTCCAAATGAAGAGATATGCATGAAATGTGATAGAAGAGAAGGATGTCCCCATGAGTGGGATACTGTTTGAATTGCTATTGAATGGGATAGTGAGTGAAGTCGTTAAAGTAGCTTACAAAATGAAATATGCTAGATATGCAATGCAGATGATACAGTTGGAATTGACAAGAACAAAATATGGATGAGGGAAGTATTGGTTTGTCTGAACAGACATTTAAAGGGAACAGGAACGAGGTTGAAAAAGATTAAACAGTCTGTGTGGTGTGGTGATAAGTGAGTGTACATACTTTTCAATGAATAAAGTGTCTTTGCTAGCAATAAAATTTGGGGAAATTATGTAGTTTTGATGCAATGGGAGGGTTTGATAATTGAAAAAAATATGTCTTCTGGGGGGATATATAGATTAGCATTCAGGAAAATGGTTTATTCTGTGAATTCTGTCTCACTGGGAAAATAACATATGTCAAATGTTTAGATCACAGAAAAATATGAACAGAAAATTATGCAATTAGTGTTTTCTTCCATGTGGGATTCAAGATTAAACAAAGGGGGAAAACAGGTATGTTGTATATGAGTGAATATGAAGGGGATTGCGGTTACTAAATCCATTAAACTTGTATAGAGTATTAATGTGGGTAAAGGAGGATAATGAGAAATTAACAGGGAGAATGATTAAATGCAAGTTCAAACATTTTGGGAGATGATGAGAAAAAGAATGTTCTAATGAAATTAAAAAATATATAAAAAAAATATTAACATGGAAAAATAAAATAAAAATGATACAGAGAAAGATAGAAAAATGCTGTATAATAATGTGACAAAACAATATTAATATAAATCCATGGAAAAATATACCAAAAGTGATTAAGGCCATTAAAGCAAGGAAAAAGTGGTGTACTAAGATAGTAGAGTATCAGGATTTCCTATGGAGACTGGTAAACAGTAAGTTACCAGTAACGGGGAATATGCCATTTAAAGTTGAAAGTGTTTGTTTATTTTGTGGGGAGGAAAAAAACAAACCACTTTTTTAATGTAAAAAATATGGTGAAACTGAAAAAAAGTTGTATGAAGTAATTTTTTTGAAAATATCAAATGCTACATAATACAGATATAAATATGATTACACATGGGCATAAGAACAAAAGAATATGTGAGAAGGGTGGACAAGAATTTATTTTATGTAGCATGGATTATTTGGAATGAAAGAAATGAAAGGCTAAATGAAATTTTTGTTTAATGGGAAATCATTTTTTTGCAGATATATTACTAAAAGTTTGATTATGGCTGTGGAAGGAGGAGTGTGGGTTAGTTAGGGAAGAATGACAATGAGGATGCTTTACGAAAAATGGTGAATAGTTAAAAAAAAATAAAAAAACTAAGCCGGTTTCCTACCTTTCCTGTAACTAGTGTTCCATGCACAGATTTGCTGTATCCAAGACTGTATGTAAGCTTCTGAGCCACCCAAGCCTTTCTGTGTTGGAGGGAAGCCCTCTAGCTTATCAGTGGGAGTGGTAAGCACTAGGTAACCTGTCTACCACATAAGGAGTGGTTCTGGCTCAGAAATTGTAGTTCTTGGCCATTTTGGCAATCTCTTCCATCTCTCTCAACTTTCTGATTTGAAAGACTGCATTTGTTTCTGTCCTGTAACTAGTCTAGTGCAGATACAGATTCTTACGTTTTAACACTTAAATTTGGTTATTCATGCTCAGCACTTGTTCAGAACTGTTAAGCACTAAATAAGCTACTAATTACTATAGCACTCAATCTTCCTCATTACCTGGAGGAAAACAGTTTTTGTACTTACTTCTCTCACTTGCTTAGAGAAAAACAGCTCTTTTAGTCACTTTCCTCACTTATCAAGAGGAAAATATTTTTTTTATTCAGGCATGTCCAAGGGTCAGCTCCCAGTGTTCTCACCAGTCTGATAAATATGGGCATCTTCAGGCAATGTAGAAATTGCCTCATGTACACAGACAACCCCTCTCCTCCTACCACCCAACACTACAACCTGTGAGAGATGCACTTATCTAGCCAAACTGAAGTAAAGCTCTCTCCAACCAAGACTGTACTTGACAGTCATGAGGATAAGGTAAACATTTGCACCACACCACCTCATCACATAGTCTCACTAAATCTACACCACCAAAATCCACACATAGTAACAAAAACATTCGCAGGGGCTCTCAATAAAAATCTGTCTAAGCAATGGAGACCTCCAACAACCTCCATCCCCCAACACAACCCAAATGACACACAGCCCACAGACTCATTGTGCCACTCAACCGCAGCCAATAAGGCAAAACAACGTACCTAACACACTAGTCATAAGCGACTTTCTAGTCAGGCACACTGATGTCCCACTCACCAGGCTAAACAAGGAGAAGGTTACTGTCAGATGCCTGTCGAGTGCCAGGATCCACCACATAACCCACGCACTCAGGTCACTCCACAAGTACAAATATGACTCTGTCATTGTCCATGTTGGTGTGAATGACCTGAGACGTACCTCCCTGGATTACATGGAGACATGGAAGAGCTCTCCGATCTTGTAGCACAGGCAGGTATGACCCTAGCCCTGAGTAGCATTCTGCCATCGCCCAGAATGATACCGCAGTACAAGGACGACATGATTGACTTCAACAATTGGCTAAGCTTCTGGTGTCATTCTAAGGGGATCCAGTATCCGTTTGCTTGGGAGGACATGGCCGACAGACCACGATGCTTTGCCACAGATGGCCTGCACCTGTCGCCCCTGTGACTCTGGCTAAGGCTCTTGCTGCCCCTACAGTGCCTTTTTTAGGCAAGGTTCAAATAACAAATTCACCACCATAACAGAATAGGCAAGGAAAAACTGAGGGTAATGCTACTCAATGCTAGAAGTCTAAATCACAAAATGCACTCACTAGAGGCACTCCTAAAAATGGAGAAAATTGATATCTGTGCAGTGACTGAGACCTGGTTCGAGGCTCCAGAGAGCAACCCTGTACTACCAGGCTATAACTCATACCACACTTTTCGACCATGTAACCCGGACTGAAACACCAAAGGCAGAGGTGTGTCCATATTCATTAAGGATATCCACACCTCCAGGCTAGTTGCTCAGCATAATGCATCAGAGGTTAACCAACTCTGGGCAAAACTGCAATCCAAATTGTAGCTTGCTACAGATCCCCCACAATGCCCCAGGACTCCCACTCCTCTTTTATTGATGTACTGGAAAATATTAGGGTTCAACCAAACACCCTAATAATGGGTGACTTCAACTACCCCACCATTAACTGGGAAAACTACTCTTGTACCAACTCCTTAGCTCAACGTTTTCTGGAATTCATAAACGCGAATGCCCTGGATCAACTTATCCACACCCATACCAGGGGCAACAATATCCCAGACCTAGTCATTACCAACATGAGTGACCGGTGATCCACACGAAGTCAACTCCTCATTGGTCTGATCCGACCATAAGCTAATCACCCTTGATATCCACATCCCTCCCCCACCCCTCATTAAGGAAACCACGGTAAAAAATTTCTCCAAAGCCAACTTCATGCTTCTTAAGACAGAAGTGGTGAACTTCATGACACCCATGCAGATGGACAATACAGTTACAACTGCTGAATTCTACACAAATGCACTCTAAGCACTTACAAGAGTGCATGGATCGTGCTATCCCAAATGGAACCAAGACGCTATCCCCCAAAAATAGGAAGCCAATCTGGTGGCCCCATGCCATAAACAAATTGTACAACAGAAGGAAGAAACTGTTGCAAAAGAGAGTCAAATCCCATGAGTGGAGGAGCTCCCTGGTCAGCCTCAGTAAGAAGGTGAGATCCCTTACAATATCCTCCAAAGCTAGCTACGAAAACAAAAATCGCCACTAACTCCAAGGACAACCACAAAGCATTCTATAGCTATGCCAAGAATCTCAGTGGCAACACCCAGATCTGCACTGAGTTACAGCACAAAGGCAAGAAAATTACAAAACCAACTGATATTGCCAACATCCTGGCAGATAGGTTCAGTGCTAACTTTACCCCACCCCACCCCCTAAAGGGCCCATATCTGTATAGGAAGAATGCAGAGTCCCTGCAATCATGACTACGCAGGTAAAAGCTGCACTCTCTAAAGCCAAAAACACAGCATCCATGGGACTGGACAATATCCCAGGCTGTGTTTTACATGAACTTCAGAACAAACTGGCTCCCCACTTAAGCACCATGTTCAACAATAGCCCCGCATCAGGCTTTGTGCCCACTGAATAGTGCACAGCAACAGTTATCCCACTTCACAAAGGGGGAGCCACCACTGATTCTGGGAACTATCGACCTATTAGTCTGACGAGCCTGGTCTGCAAGGCCATGGAACGTATCATCATGGAACTCAAAGACATTGGTAACATCTAAACTCTGGATCCCACCCAGTTCAGATTTGTGAAAGGCAGAATATGCCTCCTGAACCGGATAGACTTCTTTGAGGCAGTCACCAAAGCCATAGATGAGGGTAAGGTGGCTCACACAGACTATCTTGACTTCGCCAAAGCTTTCAACACCATCCCCCATTCTAGAATTATAGCTAAACTCACTAAACTAGGTATAAATCCCTACGTCACAAGATGGGTTGCCAACTTGCTCACTGACAGAACCCACACTGTAAAAGTTGCAGACTCCAAATCTGACCTCAAAGCAGTGACAAGTGGAGTACCACAGGGTTCCATCCTGGGACCTCTCCTGTTTGGTATCTACTTCTCTGAAGCACAGGCTAACACAGAAGGCCTCTGGCTAACGAAGTTCACAGATGTCTGCAAACTAGGAGCCATAGTCAAGTCCCCAAATGATGTGGACATCCTACAGAAGGGCCTCGCTGTGACAGATGCCTGGTGTCAGAGCCATGGCCTCAAGCTCAATGCCAAAAAGTGCAGTGTCATCCCCTTTGGTAAAAACTCTGTACCCATGAACTACCACATATCACACATTCAGTGTTAAGTAGATTGCTGCCCAAGAGACCTTGGGACCCAGGTGGAGAGTAGTCTCTCCTTTGATAGTCAAATCGCCACAGTAGTCAGGAAGTCCTTCTACGTGGCACACCTAGTCATAAAAGGGTTCTCATCCATGAAAAAAGAGAGGTCATTGCTCCCCTCTACTCGACACACAGACGCATTATAGAGTACAACGCCCCTTTTGGAATGTACATCACAAGACATCTGCAGCAGCTGGAAAGGCCACAGAAGTTCCTCACAAAGAGGATTACTGGCCTCAAACAAATGCCCTACACTGACCGCCTCAAATAACTCCAGCTTTACTCCGTAGCATATCTACTCCAAGGTGATCGCTGCCTAACTGATAAAGCTATGTCAAACCCAGAGCTGTTGGACATGCTACACCTAAAGAAATCCCAATCCCTCAGAGCTACAAGCTCTAGGGACCTATACCTTGTCACCACAATAAACAGGACATGCTGGAGGGATAGATTCCTGTCACAGAGACTTCCCGTACCCTGGAACAAACCATCTCTATCAAAAAAAGCTCCTCATTAGCACTCTAGAAAAATCTTGATGATTGGATGGGAGATAGGAAATTCACCCCGGGGATCACTTCTGTGGCTCTGCTTAGGGGCACAGGAAAATAATTTTCTTGGGTGGCAAAAGCTGGGGTACTGTTTGGCTAGGCTTTTATAGGCCCTAGGGCCAATAGCCTAGTACCTACCTGTGAATGCACATGTATGAGCCTGTAAATATGTAAACATTGCTTTTTATGCTGTGTTAAATAAAGGACCCTTACTGTTTTTGATAGGTCCTGTTTTATCTTTTATAGCCATCTGAGCTACCAAAAACTCAGGGAGATGGGGCATCTAACTTGAAGACTCACTTGAAAGATGACACACACAGGAGCAGTGCTCCAGTTGCAATATGAGTAACTACATGTAATTGATGGCTTGACGAACTGCCAAATTATTCACTATTTTTGTCTTCCTGTTTAAATGCAGTAACACAGTATCACTTGATCAGGGATTTTCATTTTAGCGATGTCATGGAACTATCAAGTTTCTGTTTTTTCCACTAATAAAGTTATTAAAGGTTCCATCATGAGTGACTCTCGTTTTTGTTAATATGTAGAACTTTGCCCAATGGCTTCTCTACTAACATGATTCATTCCGCAGCGGTGGGAGCCAGGCAGTCCCAGGCTAGGTGGGAGACCTACAGCCCATTTGGTCCTGCCCAGAAAGTCCCACCAACCCATCCATTCCCTCAGCAGAGAGAAATGAGTGATAAAGAGTGGGACAGCTTACTGATTTTGCAGGATGGCCTACCCTCTCCCTGGTGGAGCACCTCCACTCTTGATGTCTCCCTAGCTCCACTGCATGATCAGTCATTCAAGTCTACACATTTACACAAAGGCAGTGCATGCTCCCTAGGCTCCTGCTGCATACCTACAAAAACACAGTGCTCCTAATGGGCGTCATCCACGTGCAAGTCAAAGCCACATCCCTATACCCAGGATGGGAGAATCAGCAACAGCCCCCTCACTTCAATCTTCCTTGGCCAACTCCTGCAGGTACCCCAGCTACTAACAGATCTTGGGTCAGCTGAACAGCAATCAGGGCTTTATCCCTCTATGCAATGGAGCAGGCTTTGGAAGACTTGTGGTTTGATGAAAGATGCATTTTATTTTTCATTGCAAGTAATCCCCTTAACATTCTGCAGTCTTAACTGATCAGCGGTCATCCAAAGATGCCTCCAGAAGTCAGCACTTAAGTTTATAACTTCTGAATGTACAGCTCCAAAAACCTGCTCATACAATGAATCAGTACAACTAATTCATATTAATAGCTATACTGATCAAATATTTTGGAAAAACCATCAAAAAATCCAGCTGGGGTAGCAATACCTTATACAACACACTGACAAACAAACTTTATGATGGACCAGACCCAAACATCGAAGGGATAAATTACTCAACAAATATGCCTAATATTGAATCGTAGATGAATCAATTTGTAACATAGTGCAAACTTCACGTGAGGATGGCAATGCCTCACATACATCAGCCTAGGGTATTTGCTCGCAAACTACAGTTATACCCCTTCGTAATTAACAAATCCGAACACGAATAAAATCACCCTTTCTGGACTTCAACATGAAATTATACCTCTGCAAGAGCTTACCATAACAGCAGATGTTTCAGTACATAATTATTGTAGGATTTCAGCTGCAAACCTCACTGTAAGGCCCGACTTCCAAAACTCAGCACCCTTCCTCCTTCAGGCCATTTTGCTGCTGCTTTGGGACATCAATATGTTCAAAAGTTGATGTTGGCACAAGCCATTTTTGAACTTTCTTATCCAGGAAGACAGCAACATATCTACCCTACCTATCCAAACAATGTCATAAGGACCCCAGCTATGTAGCAACTTGTGGGCATCTTCTTGGTCAAGGATGTAGAGAAAGGTGTTAAACAAGTTTATAATCCAGAAACTGCTTGCAATGACAGAAACCAACTGAGACTCGGGGTATTTTAAGTACCGTTCGTCCTTTAATCCAACAACTTCATCACTGTTAAACAAGTTTATCTAGACCTAAGCAGGCGTGAAGTCCGGGAGGGGGGGTTGCTGTACAGGGATGGGATACTCCAACCTCACCTAGGATGCCCACAAAAAGCAACAGAGGAGAGAGTGGGAGGGAACCAGTAACAGTGATCTACCATTATATGGCAAGTTTTTAAACAATTGTTCTACATTCTTCATAAAAATCTCTTTTGCAGTAGTCATCATGATTGGAACGATTCACAGAGTTTACAAGACAAAGGAGGTGGACAGACATGGTGGACTGGGCTGCAATAAGCCCTGCAGGACTGCAGTAACAAACTCAGCCTTTGCCCTGGAAGCAATGTCTAGGCTATAATGTTCTGAGAAAGCATAAACTGAAGAGCAGGTAACTGCCTTCAGAATAGCCTGCACATTCACCTTCCTCCCCCCAAGAAAAGCTGCAGTGACTACATTATTCCAAGAGCTGTGATCTCTCTTACAGGGCCTTCCAACCTTTTCCCCACAATAAGGCAACAGAAAAAAACAGACAGACTGAATAGGCCATCCAGACAGAAATGGCCTATTTGGAAACTGTTTTCTCCTTCCTTGATGCAAAGAGCAAGAAGAGCTGATCTGAGGCTCACTACTGAAATATTGGTACTTTAAATACTGTGCGCCGACAAGCTAAAAAAGTCGGAAAATTCTGGCGAAGAGTAAATCTTGAACATCCTTCTCTTTTAAATTTCTTTTTTTTTTTTTTTTTTTTTTTAAACAGAGGCATGCCTCCTCAAAACACCCTGAACTTATAAATAACTCCTCGGACAAAAGGGAATATTCCAGGAAATTACCATCTTAGACTTGGTATATGCAGGTCCATTTTTTCAGCCATTCAAGTCTTGGCATTCTGGGACTCTCAAAATTGGGTCTCGACATTTCATGGTTACTGAATCTGATGTTCTGGATTTTGTCTCTTTATCCAGGTATCTCAACTGTCTGTGCATTTCAAAGGACTGAACAATTCCTTCTGCCTTTGTTATGGGACAAGACCAGCTTATTAAAATGTATATTAATTTCATCTTATTAATTATGCTATGATTGTTAAAAAGCAAATATAATTTGTATGCAGGGCTGGGAAAAATACAGTTTCATAAGTCACAGTATTACTGTTCATTTGAAACTGCATTCTTTTAGTATGTAATGAGAAAATAGTACGTGTTGCATGAAATAAGGCATGTAGCTATACAAAAAGTAACGTTAGCCTGACTCCTCCAGGCTAAGAGTGCGCTGTTGCTAAAGCAGGTTTGAAACATCCAAGGTCAGAAAGAAGACCATTTGGAAACAGGTGAATCATGTATAGGAAAGTGTTCAAGTGAAGTCTGAGGCGAAAATCACGAGGGTGAGAACATTTGCAAAGTTTTTTTATAGGACAAAATCATTACAACGTCATGAAACTACCTGAGCAGTTTGATAAGAAAATGTATAAAATTACAGCTTTTGTATGTAAAGTGAGAATGCTTCATCAAGGATACTGAAGAATAACTCCCAGTGCTGTAAGAATAAAATTTCTGTTTGCACATCCTGAAGTGTTGTTCCTGACTAAAGGCATATAAGGTAAATTCTTAATGTTATTTATTTATGACTAACAATTTGATGCCATGACTCGGATCTGAACTTTGGTATTGCTGCAGGGCAGTTCTGGAATAGGGCCCATCACAGATTTTCTGAGAATTCCACACTGCTTTGCATGGAATAGTCAGAAACTCAGATGTGCGGCTATTCAGGGTGTACAAACATACCAGCCTTGGCAGGGAAATTATTTTGCAAGGGAAAAGGGTTGGTTTGTGTTTTTTTTCCTCCTTTCTCTCTTTTAGACAATTTTAGAAAAATGTAGAATAAGTGAATGATTGTGCATAACTGTGTTTGTAGTATAAGTGCATGAGTGTGTTTTGTTTGACTGAGTGGTTGTAAGATATACAAGTAATAGTGAGAGGACCCCACAGTAAATAAGTATAGTAAATGTATGTACACATACAGTAAAGGACAAATTAACACAAGGAGGTGCCTAGTATTGAGGGCAGTAACTTCAGGCTTGAAAGGTAAGTATGAGAAGTTTTTTTTTATTCTGTCAATGTATGAATGTATGAGAAAGAAAAAAAAAAGTTAAAAAGCTAAAAATAAAATTAAAACAAGTTCATGAGCCCACTGTATGACTGGAACGTAGACTGCAGAGTTAAAACAGTTCATGAGCCCACTGCATGATTGGGACGTAGACTATACAAGTTCATGAGCTCATTGCATGATGGGACAGACTACATACTATTAAAACAAATTCCTGAGCCTACCGCATGATAGGACGTAGAGGTATATGTTGTTAAAATAAATTCATGAGCCCAAAAGCACGTTGGGACTTAGTGTGACTGTGTAAAAATACCCTCAGAGAGTCTGAAAGAGTGGTCAGTTCTGGACACAGTACCTATCCGCCCCGTTATCCCAACCGCAATGCAGGAGCTGTAACTTTTGAGCTCGCGCAGGGACGAAAGCAAGGGGGTCCTGTGGGAAAAGGCTGATCGAAACCTCTCCTCTGTTGCTGCATGGTGACAGACTTCCTACCCTTCCTTCCCTGTATGGTGTGTGGATTACTACAGTTATTTTCTGTCTTCGAAATTGCCAGAATCCAGGAGTTGTAAGGTAAGCCTAATATTTTTATTACTATTGATTTATAAAATAAGAAAAATGGGAGCAAAGATAAGCAAACAAGATCAAATCCCTGAAAAGGGAACACCTGCATATTTTATGTATTTTAACTATGGGAAGGAATGCTGTAAATATTTACATGACTGGTTTCAACTTACTAAGAATTATGCTGGTGAGGTATTTCCATTAAATGGAACTTATGACAAGACTAAATAGCTGAAATTAAAAGGTATTTTGAAAGAAAAAAACACAAAGTGGGGAACAAATGACAGCATTTTATTCTTGGCACAGTAAAGCACTTAAAAGGGAAAAGGATTCAGCATTAAGAGGGTTGCAGGATGTTAATAAGAAATTGTTGCAACAAGTAAAAGAAGTTAAAAAGGCAGTACAGACCAGTAAAAAGGGATCCCTTTATCCTGTCTTAGCAGGTTTGAAAAACTGAGGATGGCCAAAAAGCAGAAACTTCTAAAGAGGACGATAATCCTCCAGTAGCTACTGCTCCCCCACCCCCATATGCACCAGTACAGGTACCTCCTGTACAAGACTCTGTTGTTTCTCAGACTCCTACCTTTCAGTCTACTGTCCATTGGACACCCAGTTCACATAATACTGGTACATCTCAGACTGGTTCCCCTGTTCAATCTTCATCTTTTGAACAGGCATCTGCAGTCGAGGGGGGTTCTTCTTCCTACTCTTTTCTTCTTCCTATCCTTCTCAAATAGCTTCTACTTCCCCAACAGGGGCATTAGTATTTAACACTCCTGTATCTTACCATACACGCTCACATGACAGAGGACAACAAAAAAAGGTTACAAACTCTAAAGGGGATCTATTGGCACCTCTCAGGGAAATTTTGGGGGCTAACAATAGGGAACTTGTTCATTGTCCTTGGTCCCCTGCTGATTTGCATACTATGTCTAAAAAATTTCCAAACATTAGAGAAGATCCATTAAAATTCAAAGAATTAAAAACTATAATAGAATGTTACAATCCTACTTTGACAGATTTAAATCAACTGCTGAGGGTAGTTACTTCAGATGAAATAAGAAAGCAGTTACTGGAAAAGACAAATAAATTTCACTCTCATAGGAAATGCATTAATAGATAAACGAATAGCATTGTTAAACAAGATTACAGATGTGTGTCAAGTTACGACTGACTGGTCTAAAATACAGGCATGTAAACAAAATAAAGGGAAAGCTCCTACAGACTATTTGAGTCTCCTTAAAACAGTATTTGCTAGACATTTAGGAATACCAGACCCAGAAGAGCAAGCTAAGCCAGCTAATGCAGCAGCCTTTGTGCAGGGTCTGCAAACCCCTGTACAAAATCAAATAAAGCAGGTGCTCATAGACTGTTAAGGGAAGGACTTAAAGTCTTTATTAAGTGCTGCAAATCACTGTACAGAGTGTATCAGGAAAAACAAATGAAGGATACTGAGGATAAGCTGTTACCTTTACAAATAAGGCAGCTGGAAAACCCAAGGGGTCGAGGTAGAAGCAGGGGAAGGTTAGAGAATTGTTAGAAGATTTATCAAAAGTGCTGGTCGAGGGAAACAAGGTGCAGCTGGTTGGCAACAGCAAGATGGCAGTGCCCCTCCAGCTTCATCTAATACATCTTGCTTTAATTGTGGAAAAGCAGGACATTGGAGAGGGGAGTGCCCACACAGGCAAATGCAGAGAGCCCAAGATACTTGGACTAAGTGGCAACCAAATTATAATAATGCAGTTTTTCCTCTCCCACCTCCTCAGACTGGAAGGAGTCAAGAAGCTCCATACTGACTAGGTCAAAAAAATACAGAAGTGAATCTTAACCCTCTACTGCCAATAGATCAAAATGGGCCCTACGTTAAGCTAAAAATAAATTCAAAGAAACCCGCATTTTTGGACACTGGAGCTACTAGGTCAGTGCTAAATATTATTTTAGATAATCAAATACCAGTACCAGAAAAGAAAGTAAAGGCAGCTGGAGTAACAAATACTATGACTACGTATCCTGTTTCAGAACCTATCCCCATTTCTTTAGGTCAGATTGAAAAAAAGCATTTTTTTCTTCTGAGTACTACTGCACCAGTAAACATACTAGGAAGAGATTTGTTATGCAAGCCAGGTTGTACTATTTACTGTACCCTAGAAGGGGTGTATCTAAACGTTAAAACAGAATCTGAGGGGGATGTACTGGCAGGTTTAGCAGAGGCTGAGGAACAGCCTGCTGAAAGCATACAGGCAGATGGAGTTACTACAGCAGGTACCTGCCAACTGTGGGCTAAGCATGCAAATGAAGTAGGTATACTAAAATCAGCAGAACCAGTAAAAATAAAATTAAATCCATCAAAACCTCTCCCCAGAGTTCCACAATATCAACTAAAGCCAGATGCAGATCAGGGAATCAAACCTGTAATTCAGTCTCTAATACATCAAGGAATAATACTAGCTAAATGTCCTTGTAATACTCCTATTTTTCCAGTGAAAAAGCCAGAAAAGGATTTGTCCAAGACTGAAGGGCTGTAAATAATGCAGTGCTACCTACTTTTCCTGTTATTCCAAACCCAGCAACAATACTGAGTTGCATACCACCTACAGCTAGTTACTTTTCTGTGACAGATTTATGCTCAGCATTCTTTTCTATACCTATTCACCCAAACAGTTTGTTTGCTTTCACTTATCAGGGACAGCAATATACATGGACACGGTTGCCACAAGGATATACTCAATCTCCATTATTTTCTCAAATTCTAAAAAAAGATTTGGAGAATGTGACATTTCCGGGTGGGTCTGTGTTAGTACAATATGTAGATTTACTAATAGCATCAAACTCCTTTCAGCAATGTCAGCAGGACACCTTGCATCTTCTAACTATCCTTGCAGAAAAGGGACACAAAGTGTCTAGAGAAAAACTACAATTGTGGTCATCTCAGGTACGTTACCTTGGTCATTTAATTTCCCAGGGTAGCAGGCAATTGTCACTATCTCGTATTGATGCAATATCTAAGGCCCCACGTCCGACTACTCCGACAGCTTAGGTCTTTCTTAGGTTTGACAGAATACTGTAGACAGTGGACCCCTAACTATGCAGAAATTGTCAAACCTTTGACAAATCTTTTAAAACAGGATACACCAGAGCCTCTCCTTTAAAATAGTGAAGAGGAAATCTCATTTCAGAACTTGAAGCAAGCTTTTGCTACTGCCCCAGCTTCAGGATTACCAGACTATGATAAGATTTTATTTTATTCAAAACATGGGGACAGCTATCATCCATTGGCTTATTACAGCACAGCACTTGATTCTGTTGCAAAAGGTTTTCCACCTTGTTTAACTAAAATGGCAGCAGAGGCAACTGCTCTTAATCTGGCACAATCGTTGGTGCTTGGGAATGATCTCACATTCTGTATCACCTCTTTTGCTTAAAATGAGAACTCAGCCACTCTCGACTGCACGTCTAACTAGATATGAACTTACACTTCTCTCTGATCCATCTATTTCTCTGATCTGCTGTCCTGTTCTAAATCCTGCATCTCTGCATGATTGTGTGTGTGTAACCATTTGCTTTCAAGAGATCAAACAGGAAAGTTGCTCTCAGGAACAGCAGTCTGCAACAAAGATTAGAGGGTGTTCACTCTGCTCAAATAGCTGAGCTACTGGCTTTACAAAAAGCCTGTGAGTTAGTCAAAGACAAGGTGGCCAATATTTTTACAGAAAGCGGTTATGCTTTTGGGGTGGTACATGACTTTGGGCAACTTTGGAGAGAGGGAGGTTTTTAACCTCTTAAAGAAATCAAATTAAAAATTCAGGGTACATAAAATCGTTGTTAGATGCACTTTTGTTACCTAAAAAGCTGTCTGTAATCAAATGTTGTGCACATCAAAAAGAAAAAAATGTTGTTACAAAAGGTAACAACTTAGCAGACCAAGCTGCTAAACAAGCAGTAGTGAATTGTTGTAAACCTCCTTGTATGCTGACAGCAACAAAATACACGAGTAATGATTTGTTTGATTTTGCAAAATTGTCAGCCTTTCAAGCTAAAGCATCACAGGGAGAAGTTCTGAGGTGGCTCAAGGATGGATGTAGAAAATCCTCTAATGACATATGGCAACATCCGGACAGCTGACTGGTGGCGCCTGCCTCTCTACTATCTTACCTAGTAAGAGCATTTCATCTACCAGCCCATACAGGTAAGACAGCTTTATTTAATCAAATTACCCAAAGTTGGTATGCCCCTCAGGTCTCCTCTGATACTTCAGTATGTACAAAATTGTAGTATTTGTTTGGAATATAACATAAGCAAACATGCCAACAGCAAATCTGCAGAAAACTTGTGTGGAAACCCACTTAAAGTGGCTCAACACCCTTCCCTTAGCATTGATGAGTATGAGGGCCTCACTGAATGCCTCCAGGAAATTGATTCTATAGGAGATATTAATGGGGAGACCATGGCCCTTCCAGCTACCCCTCCAATAGGGAATGCCGATTTAACTTTGTCAGATGATGCTACGATTTCTTATTGTAGGAGACTCCAACATTTTGCAGAAATATCATTGAACAGTAAGAGCAGCATTACCAAAGCCTCCTGACCAACCCTGCCACCAACTACACAACCAGGTGATTGCGTTTACATTAAAACTTTTCAGAGGAAAAACTGCCTGAGCCCAAGGTGGAAGGGGCCTTTCCAGGTCCTACTCACCACTGTAACCGCAGTTCGCTGTGCAGGACTACTAACTCGGATCCATTCGTCTCATTGCAAGACCACCTGTCATGTAGGTACCCCAGACGAATCATCGCAACCAACAGAGGGAGTTTGAGGTGTGACAGACAAATCATCTGCCCAGTGAGGTCAACTTCAGTAGCAGTCCATGATGAATCCATTGACAACAGGTACTTTTGCTTTGTTTCTGCTGATGTTCCCTTTTATAAACTGGTAGAGAGAAAACAGTTTCTTGCTGGTCCTTCGGGAATATGCCAAAAATTTAAACAAAACAAACTGCTGAATATGTTCGCATATACCTCATCATTCCAAGGCAGGAATTCCCATGATTCCCATCCCTGCATCACAGGTGTCATTTAAAAAGGACCTTAATGACATCAGCTTAACCTGGTGTAATGTAACTGATTTTTCAAAGGTTGTGTCTCCAACTTGCAGCCACACAACATGGAGACACGTTATGCCAGAAATGGGACTGTATCAGTAGGGAAAAGCAAATGTAATGACACCAGGCATGAAAGTTTGTTAGTCTCTTTGCACTTAAAAAGCTATGACTGGGGGCATGGCATGGGCATAAGTGACCGTTACTACATCTGTGGTAGTCATGTCTACATACTGGTCTGGATGTTGCTTTATAGGCTATATTACTCCTGCTATTCAACATTTCAAACACCCACCAGCAGGTAGACTGAAAAATAAGCGAGCAATCCACTGGCCTGAGCAAGTATTTTCAATTTTTAATCCTGGGTATGGAGTACAAAGGGCAATGCTTGAAATCACCAGACTTGCCAAACTCTACAGGACGTGGCCAACAAAACTTCACATCACATCAGGATGGCAAATCGAGAAATGACAAATGCGAACTGTGGTGTTACAGAATTGAATGGCACTTGATATGCTTGCTGCAAAAGGGGGGTCATGTGCCCTCATAGGGAGCCATTGCTGTTCTTATATTAGTGCCCATCATGATAAACAGGAAAAACTGGCAAACTTCATGGAACAAAGGGCCAAAGAGTTGGACAGCACTTCCAAACATTGGACACTTTTTGGATGGCTGGGCAGTATTTTTGGCAACCTGGGGACTGGCATAATCCAGGGTATTTTCATTGCACTTTTTATTATATTTGTAATCATTTTTGCATTTTCTATTCTAAAGTCTGTGATTACAAGATGTTTAACCTCACATGCACATGAAATGCCACTGCATGCACAAATCAATGACAGTTCTATTTTGAAAAAAAAAATTACTAAGACGCTGAGGTATATTTTATCAAGTTAAGAAAAATAAAAATATAATTATATGGTATGACACTGATAGTGTCAGAGGGAGAAAACTGTTATGGGACAATTTCAGCTTATTAATGATACTATAATATGATTGTTAAAAAGCAAATATAATTTGTATTCAGGGCTGGGAAAAACACAGCTTCATAAGTCACAGTATTACTGTTCATTTTAAACTGCATTTTTAGTATGTAATAAGAGAGAATAGTACGTGTTGCATGAAATGAGGCGTGTAGCTATACAAAAAAGAATTTGTTAGCCTGACTCCTCCAGGCTAAGAGTGCATTGCTGCTAAAGCAGGTTTGAAACATCCATGGTCAAAAACAAGACCCTTTGAAAGCAGGTGAATCATGTATAGGAAAGTGTTCATGTGAAGTTTGAAGAGAAAATCACGAGGGATAAGAACATTTGCAAAGTTTTTTTATAGGGCAAAATCATTACATCATGAAACTGAATGATCAGTTTGATAAGAAAATGTATAAAATTACAGTTTTTGTATGTAAAGTGAGAATGCTTCATCAAGGATATTGAAGAATAACTCCCAGCGCTGTAAGAATAAAATTTCTGTTTGCACATCCTGAAGTGTTCCTGACTAAAAGGCATATAAGGTAAATTCTTAATGTTATTTATTTATGACTTTCTGAAGGTTATGAAAAAAAAACTGAAGCAACTGAACAGTTTGCTTGTAGGAGATACAAGTCACTACTTTTGGCATAAAGGTGGATTGGTTCTAAAAATGATCAAAACAGTGCAAGAAACTTCTCTGTGGGGATTTTCAGTGCATACATCTCTAGTTAATCACTGTATATTAATCAGATCTGACAAAAGTAGAAGTAGCGAACTTAAATCCATCTTAAGTAAAAAAATATATATATATACACATATAAATAAAATTGTACAGAATTACTAAGTATTCAAAAGTAATCCAAGCAAGGCAGGCAGTCTGTTTCCAGTCGAAAATCCTTTAAGTATGTCCTTATGAAAAAATAAGGCCTGCATTTCTGAACTGCTTCTAGCAGAAGTGACTGCAAATAAAACGGCCTTCCAGATGAAATATTTTATCAGGGCATAATCCAAGTCACACGCACGGTATTCTTTCTGGCAAATCTCAAAATGTGGAACTCCCTTAAAGAAGTGCTTAACAGGCTGCAGGGTTGCAAGGAGAGGTATGTGGCAGAAACAATGGAGGAGTGTACCTCTATAGAGGCAAGTTACTACAGAATTAAAAGACAACAGTGTTGTGCTAGGGTGTTGATCCTTTCTGTGGCACCAAAGGAAAAAAGAAGACTAACATTCAGATAAGTAAGATTTCCTTGTGACAGGCTTCTTAGCCTTGCTAATTACAGCCAGTGCATCATGAGTGACTGCCCTGAAGGACAGGAGAATTAAACATCCAGGCAGTCAGACAAAATGTCTCAGGATAATGGTGTATTAGGGGTCCCTCCTTTCTTCAGTGAGCAGGTCCATTTACAAAGACAACACATAAAAGTTAAATATTTATTGTAATTGTACATTTGGACTGACGGTTCAATCTTCATCATATCTGGGACTAAAACCAGCAGGACTTGACACAGTGTCTAAAACTTTTGAGTTACCTGTTTCCACTCCTTTGTCCTTAATGCTGCGTACCTTCCTCCAGATCACTGTAAGCCCAAAATAAAAGGCACAGAATGAAAAGGAACATAAGTAATTTACCAAACTTTATGGAGAAAAATTATCCTGGTCCAGCAGAATACAGGGGGATAGAAGGAATGCATGGTGATAAAAAGAGAACTGCCAGTCCAGATGTATTCTGGTAAGAATTTAATGTGCGTCTTGGCTTGGGTGTTTGTTGCAGTTGTGGGGGGTGGTTGCTTCTTCCATAGTTCAAAAGGAAGAAGCCTGAACTAACAAATTTGGTCTACGAGATGAAACTCATTTAAATAAATACTTTCATAACAGTGTACGTTAACCAGGTAAATGCCAACCTACGAGACATACTTTAATGCTTTAACTGATAAATAATAAAATACTCATCTAAAAATGGACCTCAGTAGCAATCAATGCGGAACTCCCCATTTGCTGAAAATCTGCCTTGCCACTGTTATATTCAGTGACCATTCGTGAGGAGAGAGGATAGTCCTGCTCAATCTGTCGGCTATCACATTGGACTTGCCCGGTATGTGAGTAGCCACTAGGAAGCGTTTGGTCGAGACTGCGCATTCCCAAACTCTCATGGCTTCTCTGCAAAGAGGATAGGATCTGGTCCCTCCCTGTTTGTTCAGGTACCAGACAACTGACATGTTGTCTGAGTGAACAGCAATTACTCCCTGAGGGAGATAATCGTGAAGGGCTTGAAGGGACAGAAGCACTGCCCTCATTTCTAAGACGTTGATATGAAGCAAAGTCTCTTCCGAGTGCCATTTGCCTTGGACTGACCTGCCCAGGGAATGCCCCCCACCCGTCTGGGAGGCGTCCGTGGTCAAAATGGCCGGAGGGGGTAGAACAAAGGGTCGTCCCTGATCCAAGTTGGAGGGCACTAGCCACCAGCGAAGGTCCCATTTGCAAGATTCCGTGATGCATATGAGGTGACTGAGAGGGAGTTCCTGAAAGGACCACTGAGCTGAAAGAAGCCACTGAAGAATTCTCATGTGCAACCTTGCCAGGGGAACTAGAAGAACCGTGGCAGACATGGATCCTAATAGCTGCAGGACCATTCTGGCTGGGGCTTTGGATCTGGGAAGTAAGGCTCGAACTTGAGCCTGTATGGTTTGTATCCTGTCTGTAGGTAGATAGACCCGCATTCGGTTTGAGTCCATCTCTACCCCTATGAATCTTATGCGTTGAGATGGCAGCAACAGAGACTTTGGCCAATTGAAGGTGATTCCAAGGGAATTGCCCAGTGATATAGTGGCTTGTAGGCTCCGCGATAGTAGATGCTTGGAGGTGGCAGTTAGGAGCCAGTCGTCTAGATACGGAAACACCTGGAATCCTAGACTTCTCAGGTGAGCAGTCACGACCGCCAAACATTTGGTGAACACCCTGGGGGCTGTGGTGAGACCAAAGGGCAGCGCGCGGAACTGAAAATGACTGCCTCCTAGGCTGAAGCGCAGATGTCTCCTGGACGCTTGATGTACCATGATGTGGTAATAAGCGTCCTTGAGATCTATGGAGCACATCCAAACACCTTTCTCCAGCAATGGGAGAATGGTTTGTAGGGTGACCATTCGGAACTTGGACTTTCTGACTGAGCGGTTTAGGATGCTGAGGTCCAAGATGGGCCTCAAGTCCCCGGTCTTTTTTGGCACCAAAAAGAATCTTGAGTAAGTCCCTAATCCGATCTGGTCTGCGGGGACCGGTTGGATGACTCCTTTTTGCAGCAGCTTTGAAACTTCTGAGGCTGTGATATCCCGTTGACTGGGTGGCAGGTCCGGGATTTTTTTGGGCTGAGGGGGGGGGGATGAGAGAGTGGGATGGAGTAACCTCCGGCTATAATCCGAAGCACCCATTGGTCCTGAGTGATACCTTCCCAGGCCTTTAGGTGCTTCGAGAAATGACCCCCGACTGGCTCCGGAGCTGCACAGCCGGGCAATCCCTCAGGGACTATGGAAGGCTGAAGAGCCATGAAAGGACTCGCGGTCTCCAGTGTTGCGAGGGCCTCTGCCGCCTCTGGGACGGCGTCTTCCGGAAGAATTTCCCCCTCCTCTGCCTCTGGAAGGGGAATCCTCCTGCTGAGAGGGGTAAGGCTTCTGAGATCTACGGAACCACATTTTCCCTCCTCTTTTAGCCTTGGGATAAGGCCGAAGGGAGTGGAAAATCGTGCTCACGGCAGTCAGAGTCTTACCCTCCTGTTCACAGCGGGTTAGTGTGTCCTTTACCTTGGGTCCAAACAGTGAGGACCCATCAAAGGGGGCGTCGGCAAAGGAAGACTTAAAGGCCTCCGCGAAATGACACAGGCGGAGCCAGGCTTGTCTCCGTAGAGCAATGCCTGTACCCACCGCTCTACTCGCCCCTTCGGCCGCATAAGAAATGAGCCTCATGGACGAGTTTGAAATGGACGACACTGTAGCCAGCTGAGAGCCAACCGTCTGGGCCAGCTCCTCAGGCAGGTTACCCAAGAGGGTATCTGATAGCTCCTTAATCGGATCCCTCTGAAATCTGGTAAAGTGCGTAAGGTAGTTCAAGGACCTCAGTGTAAAGGCCGCTGAACTGAGGGTGAGCTTTCCGTACCGATCCATGCTCCTAGACTCCTTATTAGGAGGATGGACGGACGTCGAAGCCTCTGCTACATCTTGCTGGGTAGCAGATGCCACCACCAAAGCATCTACAGCCACACCTTTAGTTAGAAACTCTTTTTCAAGGGGCGCTGAGAGGAATTTATTCGGACGAGCAGGCACCGGTTCCACAGAGTCTGGGTGTTCCCACGCCCTTCGATAGATCAAATCCAAGAGCTCATCGAAGGGCGGAGACACCCAGGAGGCGGAGGGCTGAGCCCCGAAGGCCTTCAGGAACACCGACTCATCAGCAGAGGGAGGTTTGGACTGCCAGCCGCCTCGTTGTTTTAGGGCTTCAAGGATGTCTGCAAAGGAGACATCATCCGAGGACGACTTAGGGGACCCCTCTGCATCATCGAGATCAGAGTCAGATGTCAAAGACTCATCAGGGGAGTCAACGTGCTTCCTCTTGCACAATCTTTTCCTGGGGGGTTCTTCCGAAGAGGCTTCAGAAGGACCTCCAGGAGGGGGAGAAACCCCAGTGGGGGTAACCTGAGGCCCAGGGGCTCCACTGTCTAAGGACAGGGGGACTGCCAACGACCCAGCTTCCGTATGCAGGGAAGGAGCTGGGGAAACCGTGGAGGAAGCCAAGGAAGATTTGGCTAATGCACTCCTCATAGCCCTGAAGGCGGGACCACCAGAATCCTGGGAGGGTCCCACCTCCGTGGCCACAACAGTGGACGGCAGTCCCGCCGCCGACGCACCAAGAGGGAGACTTGGGACCGAAAGCATCAATCCTGAAGCCTTCCCCCCAGGGCCGAAGGAAGAAGTCCGTGTACTGAACTCCGACCCAAGAGCCGGAATTGGAGCAAGGGTCGGGCCCGACCCTAACACCTCCACAGGTTCCACCAGCACCGGCTCCAACGGTGCCGAAGCTGTTGGAGGAGGAACCACAGTAGGGGAGTGGACCATCGGCTCCGAACCCGAATGGGCTGGAGCCGAAACTAGCTTTTGGAACACCGGAGACTGGAAGAGTCGAAGGAGCACCCTGTCGATGTCCGAATCAGACATCTTGGATGATCTAGAGGATACCGATCGGGCCCGAACCGATTTCTCCATCGGCTCCGAAGGACTCGGGGACCGGCTCCGAATGGACTCAACAACTATCTGCTCCAAGGAAGATCAAGGAAAATTTCCCTCGGTGCCGATAAGGACTTCGACTCCAAGGGGGAAGAGTCTGAGCCGGTAACCCTTATCGGCTCCAATATCAGTGGAGCCGATGAAGGTGACCCGCCTCTCAATGCTCCAGACCTCGGCTCCGAAACCAGAGGGGTCGAGGCTGGAGGCATCGAGGCAGACCTTTCCACCCTCGGCTCCGAAGTCCGTGGAGCCGATGGAGAAGTCTGCTTAGATTTTTTTGCGGTCGGTTCCTACTGACTGGTCGGAGCTGACGCTTTCTTCTTTTTAGAAGGAGAGGAAGATAAAGCCTCCTCGAAGGAAGGCTTGATTAATCCCTTGAGGATTAATTTGTTCTTCCTCTCCTGGAGGACTCTTGATGAGAACGCGTGGCACACACTACACGATTCTTGTAGGTGCTTGGCACCTAAGCAATAGACGCACGAGGAGTGGTAGTCCGTTACGGACATTTTAAAACCACACCTCGTGCACTTCTTAAACCCGGAGGGTTTGTGTTCTTTAGACATAACAGCTTTAGGTACAGAACCTGTCTAAGAAAACACCAAACTTAGCCAAAAGTAAAGTTTTAAAATATAACAAAAATTTTTTTTTTTTTTTTTTAAACACTATGCAGTTAAACACACAGAAAAAGAGAGTCAAGACCCTCTAACTTAAACGGGTACTTAGACCCAGGAACGAGACACTAGAAGTAAAGCAACAGGGGAAGGTCCCTCTAACTAAAACGGGAAACCTTCCCTGACTAAAACAATCACGAATTTCTCAACAGAAATTAACCAATCACACTGATATAACAATAGCTGTTAAAACAGCTTTTGGGTTCAAAGTAAAGAAATTTCTGACAGGAAAAAGCCTAAATAAATAGTACTTAGCCCAGCCAAGTTGAGACCATGTCCAAGCTTGTTAGCGGCAAACGAGATCTGGGGAATTAGTGGTGGTGCATCCTGGGATAAAGATAGCTCAGCCAATAAGAGGCCTCGCTTTATAGCATTAGCGTGCCGAGTCGGAACAGAGGGATCGGCTCCGAGCCCATCAGTACACAATGTAGGTGAGATAGGATCACATAACATCTCTTTATCCATAACCACAATCACATGCACAATCACACACTCACCCTTAGCACCAACTCACTTACCAGGGTCTACAAAATGAACTGCTGATATTCTGCTAGTTCATACAATGAAATGCAACTATAATATGGGTGTCGTTTAGGCGACCAAATTTTGCAATCGTCACACAGGGAAAAAAGAAAGCCGTCTTATCAGATCGAAAATCAGCTGATCAAATGTACCAGCTTGTTTCCTGTGCAAGATCGCAAACAGTGAGGATCGGGGAACGGTTGCTCTCTTCCCCACTCTAGAGCAATCTTGGAGTTGTTATATACAAAATTAGCAGGTAATGTGGTAGAGGGCTTCCCCTCTGCAAAAACACATTTTTATTTTTTTGGCTCAACCACTTTTTGTTGATATTACACTATTCGATTATATTAGTATACAACTTAAGTGTCATATCTGACACAGTTTCCCCTATTAATCATTCTTTAATTAAAAGGCTGGAGAAATACGCATGACAGCCTGCTTCTCCCCACCCAGTTAAGATAGTCTATGTTCTCCATTATAAATGCTTCCTCTGTATACAATATCAAATGCAGCTGTGGAGCTGTCTGCAACTGTAAACAGTATTTTCATCTACAAACCACAAACAAGTTTCATATGAATTCCTTCAGGCGGTTATAGAATGGAAATAAAATATTTCCTCTCCAATGTTCATTCTCATAATTAAAGCAGACTTTCTTACATTTTAAAAGTACAGAAATGTAACAATATGGACAGTGTTAGGAGTATTCCTGCTAAATAAAACATAACAGCTGTGGATACAGTTGCTCAAAAGCTAAATGATCCTTGACCTCATGATACCTTTCGTTGTTTCTCTGGCTGTTAAAACAAGAAAATAAGGAAAACAACTTTGTGCTATAATTATTTCATTGCTCTACTACTTTCATTAGCCTAGAGTGGCATAATTCAGTTTTAACTACACTATAGTGAGGCATGATTATTTTATCAGTATTACATGGATTCTGCAACATTAACAGAACAGATGCCGGTATTTACGTTTATATTAACAGCTCCTATTGATTTATTTTGCTAATAATCCAAGTTTGACTGAAAAGCAATAAATTTTTTTTTATTCCATGTTAACTGCTCAATAATCAAAGTAAACATACTATAACCCGCAGCAAAATCCATTCTTTTTTTTTTTTGGTACTTGTGTATTATCGCAACCACATTTTCGCGGTAATACTGGTTGCTTCCAGATAGTGAAATCTGGCCATTAAATGTTTTAAAAAAGTCATGCAATGTGTTTTCTTTCACAATGAAGGCTCCTTTATGCAGGGATATCAATTAAAAAGGAGAAACTTAGTGACGCTTTTTATGTATGCAGTAGACTGGCAGCATGTCGTAAGAAACCCAGCTTGACCGGCAAAAACACTGTTTGGAGCACTCCTGACTGAAATTTCGGACAACTGCCTGTCCGCATTACTTACTGCAACTTTATCACTGAAATGTTTATTTTGAAGTATGTTTACAAACTGTGAAAAATAATTTACCAAAACAATCATTCCTGTATCTGTGTGTTCCCTCTCGGAAGGATTCCCTCCGCAGAATGAAAATAATCCATTCGTCAGTAACAGAGCAGCCATGATGATTCAAGCGTGCAAAATTGGAAGGGGAGTTTTTCAATTTTTTTCTCTTCCTGAAGGAATCCAAACTTATTCTTCAGCAATAACAACTTTTAACACCTTACAGTGTTTCCTACACTCGTTTTGATTTCAGGATACAAATTTGGCAACTGCGAAAATGTGGTTGTGATAATACGCAAGTACCAATAAAAGTCATGCTATATATGCATTTTTATTTATCTGCATAGTATTAAACTTTCGTAATAATAAAGATGTATTTTTTTCAATGAATAGCACATAGGACTCCTGAGTGCATCAGTGTTCCCTCTTCATCATATTCAGGGCAGAGACCCAAGCTTAAGCCTTAGGAGAAACTTTCTGATGGAACACGTCCCTAACAACTACTGACCAGAACGACAACCTCAACTGGAAATCAGATCCACATTAAACATGGAATAGAGAACACTGTCCATGTAAGAGACAGGTAAACAACACACTGAATGGTACTGTATGGAAACTACTGGGAATAACCACAGTAGGGTAAAAAGAAACAGTAAATTAATGAGCATGCTCTTATGCAAAACAGAGTATGTCTGGATGAAGGGTGTGAAGCAAAACCAATGTTACAGGTTTCAGTAAACAAGACAGGGGTGTCCAGAAGTTAAACTGGCAAATATGAAATAGACCTCAGGCAATATTGTCAAAGGCACAGTCTGACAATTAATGAGTCTGAATGGAGACTGGGATGAAAACTTAGTGGAGGAGGAAGTGAGAGCTGAAAATCTCTTCAATGAATGAGACTAGAAGGTTACAGCCGTAACTGCTCACAAATAACACAGTGGAGCAAACTGAAATTCACTTCAGATTAATGACTCAGAATAGAATGGAATGAAATGGTTAAAAGGTTGACATAAGACATGGGTCATATACGAGTTCTTGAGGATGCCCTGAAAGAGTTGTTGAAATCTGAAGTATTTACTAACATGAGTCTTCTTGGCTAAAGACCTTGAATGAAATACAGAGTCCACCATAATGCATTGATGAGCAAAGATGTGTCTTGGAAAAATGAGGCATATACATGCAAACCTGTACTTCCATTATTACAGCCCTAACTGCAATCTAGCCAGCAACATGCACAAGGACGTCATGTCATGGTAAACAAATTTGCACTTTCTGAGGTTCACTTGACATGAACAATGGAGACAAGACAGAAGAAGCCCTAGCAAAACCTCATGTGAAGACAAAATTTAAGAAGAACACTAAAATGGATAATATGATTAGGCACATAAGGTAAAGACAGAAAGTCACTGTTTAGAAGAGACTTTTCAACTAGTAGACATAAATAAATAATAGCCCATAAGTGACAACAAAACTGGCAAGAAATAACTTGCACAAACACCAAGGCTGTTCATAATGAATTTGGGAGAATGGGATGGCTGGAATTCAATAAAGAGAGAAATTTCATTATGTAGGACAGCACTTAACTGTGGAAAAGGCAAATCATTTAAGAGTCTTGAACTAGAAGACCAAAAAATAAGATCCTAACTCACCGCCCAATGTAGAGGAATGGACCAAAACATGATCATTTTTCCAAAATGGTTAAAGCAGAAACATATAGTAGGGTTTTGTACACGAGGGTGACTATATGCAAGGAAGCTATGCCAATGAACTATGATTAAGAGGTTGAGACCCACAGTAAATACCATTAGACATGTAAGTTTACCAATGTACTTAAAGGACAACAAACCAAATCATGCAGTCATTTAATATGCAGTACATTGGTCAACTGCAAACAAATTCATGCACGTTGGCATAAAACCTAGTCATTACACTTTACCAGATATCCCTGGAAGACAAAAGAGAAAATTAGTAACTAGAAGAAAAGCCTTTTGCCACAGACAGAAGGGTAAAAAGAATGTATTTTTGTCAACTTTGACTGTCACTGTTGCTCCGGTTATCAAGGGGGATGAATTACAAAAGGATACAAAACTAGAATGCGCTGCAAAAAAAAAAAAAACTACTTTATCAGGGTACAGCCACCATGCAGAAGAGGCAGAAAAGGAAATAAAGACCACCACACTTAAAAGAGGCACTCTAGTGTTGAAAAATATACAGGCAGTCTTGATTACAAGCAGACTAATCTTGAGGGTAAAGGAGACAGGAAAAGTATGTAGCTGATTATGATAATGGCAGAATATGAACAGGGAGTACATCTCTGCTACAGTTTTGTACTAGGATTCTCTGACACAAAGCATTAAACAGAGGTCCTATTTGCCTGTCATGGTGACAGCTCAGGTGGATATGAAAGATCTTGCACCACATACTGTCAATTTTCTACAGTAAGACTGATTTGGTTACTATAGCACCTGATAATATAAACTTGCTCCTCTAGAGGGACAGGATTAGTAGCACAGTAATTACAAAAACTGTATACGTTTGTGTGATACCTGAGAAATGACTTAAAATGCAAGTCTGTCTAGCCATTGACATGGTCAAATTTCCCATCAGGATTTAGAATATCATTATCTGCAGTTGCTGGTCGTGTAGGAATAACCCAGTTAAGAAATAATTAATAAAAATGAAATAAATAAAAACAAAAGTTTGAAAAGTCCCTTTTTTCAAACACCTTTGTTGAATTATCACTTGCGACAAGCAAATTTACATTCATATAAAAAGAATGACTATATTAAACATTATACTTAACATATGTTACTATATATTGCTTTACTATACTGTGTTGTTATATGCTGCATACATAACCTAAGCAATATTACATAAATTATTCAATTCCTGCCTTTTTTTAAAGAAACATCTTTATTAAACCATCACTTACTACATAGGCAATCATACATTTATATAAATGAAAAACTACACCGACAATCCTAGTTGCAAGCACTTTACATCACAAACCATACTGACACTCCCAGTTGCAAACATACATTTTTCTCATTTAAAAATTACACAGCTCATTTAAGTCCTACCGCCTTTTAAACCTCATTCCGTCCTTGTTATGTATTGTTCCCACAATTCCCATTTTTTCCTATGTAGTTTGCTCTTACCCCTTTTTCTAATTACCTCAATTCCAGTTGTTTTATCTATTATATTCACTACTTCCAGTACAGCTGGTTTAGATTTTGATTTCCATTTTCTAGTAATTGCTTTTTTGGCAGCCATCATTAAGACACAGAAAGGCCCTACCATGTTTAGGCAATTCCTATTCTTTATCATAGCTTAGAAAAATGATCTCCCTCATCAGACCATCTGCCCACCCAGCATCAAAAATTAGACAAGTACCTTGAGAGGAAATTTCGCCTGAAAGTTGAACCTATGTAAACCAATTTACACAGTGTCTAGAGGTGTTACAATCTTACTTCCAAAGGGTGTGAAACTTAACCCTAGTGAGAGATATAATAACTTCGTCATTCGATCCCATATGCAGACACAAACTTTAAGGGATAAGAGAAGTGTAAAAGGATAACCAGAAAAAGGCACGAGACAGCTCCTACAAGAGATGTCCCATGAAGATTATAATTATGTAATTATTCAGTAATGGTAAAGTACAGTTTTGTACCTACCATAAATGTAGATGTCCGATAGACATGCAACTGCAGTCATAACATGTGGGTTGTCCTGCCTCAGGCAGCCCTCGGTCGGCCGGATTCCAAAGTCTGGGTCCGACGTCGGCTGATGTCGCATTTCTCTCTGACGTCAGAGCGGCTGGAGTACATAAGCATCAGCCGACACCATTTTCTTCAGTGTTTCTTGCCCCAGATGCCAGGTGCCCTCCAAGGAAGGCTGTAATCAAATTGGAAGACAAAAACAGGATTCCAAACAAATAAATGAGCAATAAAACAAATACACCATAACAGATATCCCCAGCTAAGAGTAACAGGGATAGAAGTGGACCCTAGGCATAGAGGGGTATGGAGGGAGGGAAAATCCGACTGCAGTTGCATGTCTATCGGACATCTACATTTATGGTAGGTACAAAACTGTACTATGTCCTTCAAGAATGCAACTGCAGTCATAACATGTGGGTAGAATACCATAGCTTAGCTGGGGGAGGAGGTATGCTCTAGGAAAGAGATGGTGTGGCAATCAAACCCTGCAGGACTGCCAAAGCAAAGCCTGCTCTGGATCTGGAGTATAGAGGGAAATTGTAGTGCTTGGAGAATGTATGCACGGAGCTCCATGTAGCAGCTTCTAGAATGTCCTTGGTAGGCACCCCTCTTAAGAATGCTGTAGAGGTGGCTGTAGCTCTGGTGGAATGTGGTCTGACATTGGCTGGAACAGTCTTTCCATGAAAGGAATAACAGAATCTGATGCAATGTCCAATCCATTTAGAAATAGTCTGTTTTGAAATTGCTTTTCCTTGGACTGCAGGGGCGTAAGCTACAAAAAGTTGTTCAGACTTCCTACTGGCCTTGGTTCTGTCCAGGTAGTATCAAAGTTGTCTGTGAATGTCCAAGGTAGGCAACAGTCTTTCCCCCTTATTCTCAGGATTGAGGAAGAAAGCAGGCAGATGAATGGCTTGATTTAAAGAAACCCTAGATACCACCTTTGGCATAAAAGTAGGGTTGGTCCTTAATGAAACCCTGTCTCTATGAAAAATAATAAAGGGTGGTATTGCCATTAGGGCCTGTAGCTCCGAAACCCTTCTTGCTGAGGTAATTGCCAACAGGAAAGCTGTCTTCCATGAGAGAAATTGCAAGTCAACTGAAGCTGCTGGCTCAAATGGAGGTAGAGTCAGTTTTTCTAAGACAAAATTGAGGTCCCAGGCTGGCACTGGGGCCTTTCTTGGTGGCTTAATGTTCTCGATTCCCCTGAGGAATAGTCTTAGTAAGGGGTGAGAGAAAACAGGAGGATCAGTGTTGTATCTAGCTGAAATAGCAGATGCATGTATCTTTATGGAAGAATATGAGAGGCCGTTCTTTAACATATCTGCCAAATATTCCAAGATGAGTGGGATGTTCAACAATGATGCATCATGTCCCTTGCTGGTACTCCAATTGCTGAATCTTTTCCACTTTGCTAAGTAAACCTTTCTGGTGGATGGTCTTCAAGCCTCTGTTAGTATCCGCTGAACTTCCTTGGAGAGAGAAGCTGAAGTTATTTATGGGATCTCCCAGGCTGTTAGCTGCAGTGTCTGAAGATTTGGATGCAGTGTTTCGAAATTGTGTTGAGTCAAAAGTAGAGGCCACTGGGGGAGGGCCCACCTCCTGGTGTGACATATGCTCCGTAGTAGTGGGTACCAGTGTTGTCTTGGCCAATCCGGAGCTATTATGATTCCCTTGGGCTTTTCTGCTTTGATCTTTAATAATACTGAGGTCATCAGTGGCAGAGGTGGGAATGCATAGATTGCTAGGGAGTTCCAGTTGAATGAGAGGGCATCTATTTTCCAAGCTTTTGGATGGTATGTCCTTGTGCAAAATTTTGGTAGAAGATGGTTGAGGTGAGAGGCAAATAGGTCCACTTCTGGCTTGCCCCATGTCGAAGTGAGTTGTCTGAAGGCCTTCGGATGCAACATCCACTCGTGTGGATCTGTGAAATTCCTGCTTAGGCTGTCCGCCAACACATTGTCTTTTCCTGGAACAAACTGGGATTGTAACTGGATGTTTAGGCTCAGTGATTTCTCCCAAAGCTGCATTGTCAGTCTGCAAAGGGGGTAAGAGTGGGTGCCCCCCTGCTTGTTTATGTACCACATCACAGTGGTGTTGTCTGTCCGTATCATTAAATGGCCCTGCTGGAGTTGGTGTTGAAAAGCCTCGATGGCATGCATTACTGCTTTTGGTTTATATGCAGATGTGTTTCCTTTGGAGACCATTGTCCTTGTATACACCTGCCTTCCATGTGCGCCCCCCCATCCAAGGTCTGAGGCGTCTGTAGTCATGGTCTGTGTTATCTGTGGTTTTTTGAATGACATACCTGTGTTTTCCTGGCTCACTGAGGCCCACCATAGGAATTCCTTTTGTAGGCATGGAATGAGTGGTATGACTGTCTCCAAGTTGTTGCTGTGTTGAGACCAAATGCTTTTTAGGTACCATTGAAGCTTTCTCATGTGTAGTTTTGCTAATGGAACCAGTAGAATGCAGGATGCCATGTAACCCAGGGCCTGTAGGAATCTCCTTGCAGTCATCTGGGTGAGTTTTGCTAAACCTCTGAAGTAATAAGTTAACTTCTCTTGCTTGTCTTCTGTCAGGTAAGCCATCTGAGAGGCTGTGTCTAGTTTGGCTCCTGAGAAGTTTATTTGTTGGGATGGCTGCAGTCTTGACTTTTGGAAGTTGACTGTGTATCCCAGAGCTTGAAGTAATCGTATGACATAATCCAGGTTTTTTGTCAACATCAATTTGTCGTCCGCTTGTATGAGGCAGTCGTCCAGGTACGGGTAAATTTGTATACCCTGGAGCCTGCAATGAGCAATTACTGAAGCCAGGCATTTTGTAAATACTCTGGGCGCAGTAGATAAGCCAAATGGCAATGCTGAGAATTGATAATGCTCTGGCCCTGCAAGAAATCTGAGGTATCTTCTGCAGCTGTGTCTGATAGGGACATGCAGGTATGCCTCCTTGAGGTCCAGAGTAATCAGCCACGACTCCTTGCCCAGCATGGGAAGGAGTTGCTGTAGAGTCAGCATTTTGAACTTTGGTACTATGAGAAAGGTGTTTAATGCGGACAAGTCCAGTATTGGCCTCCATTGAGATTCTTTTCTTGGAACAAGGAACAGTCTTGAGTAAAACCCCTGGTCTTGTTCTTGTTGTGGAACTCTTTCTATTGCTTTCATTCGAGTCAGCAGAGTGATTTGCTTGATAGCCTCTGCCCTCTGATTTTGTGGTAGGTTTGGCATGCCTTGTTTTCTTGGTAAGGTATGAAAATGAAACCTGTACCCTCGGTCTATAATGTCCAAAATCCATTTGTTCTTTGTCAGTCTGTGCCAGTTTTCTGCAAACAGAGATAATTTCCCGCCCAAGGGAGCTTCTAGTTGTTCCCTGGTAGGCGGTAGTAGAGGAAAGTCATTGAGTTTGTGGTTGTTGGGCAGGTGGAACCCCTGCGTCACTTCTTTGGTTTCCTGGCTGCCATTGTCGTCCCCTGTAAGGGCCTCTGTATTGGCCTCTTCCTCGGCCACGTCTGTTCTTACCCCTTTGAAACTTTTCTGGATTAGGAAAGGACCAGTTTTTTTGAGGGCCAATTCCTACTGAATCTGGGGGGTTGAACCTGGAGGAAATCTTTCACAGTCTGAACTGATTTTGCTTTTTCTTCGATGGTCTTTAACACATCCTTAGCATTTGCTCCAAAAAGCTTGTTCTTTTCCAAAGGTGCATCCAGAAGTTTTGCTTTTACATGATCTGATAGAGGTTGATCTTTTAACCAGGCATGTCTACGAATCACTGCCCCTGTCATAGCTGCCCTACATGAAGCTTCCAGTGCATCATATCCACACTGCAGGAAGTGATTGCTTACTTGCTGAGTGTTATGTACAGCTTCCTGCAAAGTCTTCCTGTCTAAAGGATCAGGAGAAGCTAATATTTTTTGTAAATCTTCTAAGAGATAATCCTGATATTGTAACATATGAAAAAGGCAATTTAAAGCCCTCATAGATAAGGTAGTGGATGTGTAAACCTTTTTGCCCCATCTCTCTAATGACCTCGCTTCCCTGTTGGAGGGCAAAGGATTTTTTGAGGTGGAGGCTGAAACTCCTTTAGGCCCCTGTAAAATAGTTTCCAAATCAGCAGTATGGGCCCTGAATAAATGGGAATGAGTTTCTGGGACCCTGTGATACCTGTCTGGCTTGGCTGGAGCAGGAGGAAGAGAATCAGGGGTAGCACTAGAGTCAGAATACAAATCATCCAGAACATCAAGTACAGGGGGAATAGCTAAGGGCCTGTGCTGAGGCTTCTTAAGGAAAGCCCTCAGGCGTTTCCTAGAATCAGAATATTCCTGACCTTGCCACTTGAAATGTTCCCTCATGGTGTTGCAGAACTTCCCCAAAAGAAATATCCTCAGGAGGGGAGGCCGAAGGGATGGAATCTTCTGCATCCAAGTCCTCATAGGTCTGGAAGAGCTCTTCCTGGCTATCAGAGTGGACAGAGCCCTCAGAATCTTCATCTGAAGGAGTAGGGTCAGAGGGTTCAACCCGGGGCCTTTTATCAGGAGGAGGCTGGGATGCTCTCTCAGGATGGGCCTATGAACCTCTAATCATGGAAATTAAATCAGCAGCCATGGACATAATTTGTGTCTCCGGAGTCGGCTGAGGTAATGATTTAGAAGTAATATGCTTTTTGTTTTGCTGGCTGCCTTAGCCCTAGTGTAGGCCTTAATAGACATGGCCATAGGAGGCCTGGCAGCTCCACGTGCAGGAGTGACCTTGTCTACAGCAATGGTCTCAGGCATTTCCTCGGTTTCGGTATCCGGAGGAAAATCTGTAACTGGCGTCGGAGTAATGTCTGGAATAGGAGTAGTCAGTAATGCGGTGTCTTCGGTTCGGAGCGGTGGAAAGACTGTCTCAGAGGGAACCGGAGCACTCGTGCTAGGTTTTGGCGTGGAGTCGGTAGTAGACGCGGGCCGAGGTTGTCAGTCCCGGTCTTTTCGCTTTTTGGGAGTTTGCGATGTCGGAAGATCCGACGGCATGGTGTAAGCAAAATTATCGCCGAAAAAATCTTCAGCGAACTCCGCCCGGCGCCTGAGAGTGCGCTTGTTGAAGTGAGCACAGGCTACACAGGCCGAGACGTTGTGGTCTGGGCCCAGGCAAGGGAGGCAGTAAGAGTGGAAATCCTTATGAGGTATTTGTTTACCACAAAAAAGACAATTGTTAACTTTTTCAGTAATTTCTGACATCGGCTGAGGCAAGAAAAGGTCCCCAACGGGGTACTTAGCTTTTTTGATGACTTCGGTATCGTAGAACACAGGAGCTGACCGACCGGCACTTGCGAACTGCTTCTGCTTCGGGCACCGCGCGGCAAGAAAGACTGGAGAAAATGGCGTCGGCTGATGCTTATGTACTCCAGCTGCTCTGACGTCGGAGAGAAATGCGACATCAGCCGACGTCGGACCCAGACTTTGGAATCCGGCCGACCGAGGGCTGCCTGAGGCAGGACAACCCACATGTTATGACTGCAGTTGCATTCTTGAAGGACATGCAGTACACCTATACAGGCAGCAATGCAATAGGTACCAGGAGCCAATAAATTTAATCTGAAAATTTTCTACATTCAGAGTAGAAGACTTTGATCTGGTTGATATAGCACCTGACCCTCTAGAGGGACAGGATTAGCAGCAAATAATAACAAAACAACAAGATTTCCTGAACAAAAGTACACCAGTTTAGTAAAGTAAGACACCTGAGAAATTACTTAAAATGCAAGTCTGTCTAGCAGAAAGGGGATACAAGCTTGAAAAAGCAATCTGCTAAACAAGCCTATTAGCCAACACTAGAAAAAAGGATGAACAAGTAAGAATGTACTTTTGTTCAAACAAAACTTCTGCAATACAGGTTCCAAGATGACCAGTTTACTCAGAGGGAGGAGGGAATGATATCAGAGAACAAATCTGCCACAGCTTTCTGAATCAAAATGTAACTGAATGTGAGCTGTACTTAAGCCTGAAAACACTTGCAGCAGATAAATTAAAATATGGAAGTTGATATGTACACATGCTTTTTAGTGGCATGAAAAGATGCATAAACCTATATATAACCTTTTCCTATGCAATACATTACAAAGTACATTAAACTTGCAACTGTATTCTGCTGGGAAATACAGCAATTGCACATGGAACAGAAAATGCATGGCAGACTAACTAGAAAATGGAAGAAATGCAATTATACTGCTTTGTGACTACATGATTGTGCTAACTCCTAAGCCAAGGAATTTAAGAACTGTAAAAGTGCAATTAAACGATTCTTTAAGGAGGCAGCTAACAGCAAAAAAACCCGGCAGCAAGTTAATGTGAAGACAAGCTTAACTGCACCTATGGTTTTCTTTATGTAAAAGATCAGAGAAAGAAGACCTACTATACCTCTCAAATGTCCTCTGATTGTACATCAAAATACTGCTTTTCCCAACTATAAAAATGGGTGGTGGTTTTATTTATTTATTTCAGAGAAGGTGATGGTGAGTAAACAATTATGGCAATCAGAGTTTTTTTTTAGTTCAGAAAAGGCAAGTTAATTCACATCCTTTTATTCTGTCAATTTTCCAAGTCACTACTACCAATACTTTTATCCCTGATTTTAATTTATTTTAATCAATTATTTTAATTAATTTGTTAACCAGCTAAATGGGGTGGTCTTGGGATCATTCTCAGCCACAACTTGACTGCACAGTACAAATACAAGACATCACCATCAATGTGTACAGTAATACACTGGTTACAGCAAAACATTAACACAACAGTAGTGCACTGGAATTGCATGCAAAATGACATACTAAACACTGTATGTAGATTGTTTAGTTGGTTATCTATATAAATGCTTTCTATACGACTGTGTAGAGAATGTATACTTGTAGACCTCTTGGTTGTTTTGAAGGGTTATGTGGCTATCTGCCTATAATAATAGGGGGTCTATATTATAAGCTCGAAAGGACAAAACCACGCTCACATGAGCGAAAACGGCGGACATCGAAGGGGGTCTTTTGGAATTGTGGTACAGTGGAGTTGGGTATATTTGCCCTTTCCTCACTGTGGTGCGATCTTGGACTTGGAATATATAGTTAGCAGGGGGTGTGGGGGCGCAGCCCCCCACAATAAGGAGTTTGTTCGCTCATGTGAGCGTTTGCGGTTTTGTCCTTTCGAGCTTATAATACAGATCCAATAATAGGAATGAAGAAAACAATTAGAGATGGTGACCGCGGTGGTGCAAAAGTTAGCATTGCCGCCTTATAGCAAGAGGTTCTCCGGTTTGATCCTCGGCTGGGGTGCCTTCTGTGCAGAGTCTGCATGTCCTCCCTGTGGTCACGTGGATTTCCTCCGGGTGCTCCGGTTTCCTCCTACATCCCAAGACATGCTGTAGGTGAACTTGATACTCTAAATTGGCCCTAGGCATGACAGCGTGCGTGTGTATGCCTTGGTGCCGGGCTGGCAACTAGAGATCGTAAAAAGTTCACTGCCAATCATGAGCGGACAGGTGATCCGCTGTGGCGAACCCTAACCGGGAAAAAGCCAAAAGAAGAAGTAAGCAGAGAACAAAGAAGGCTGGTACTAAAGGTGAGGGTGCATGAGAAGCAATGTAAGATAAGATGAGGTATCAGTAGCAGATGGAGAGCAAAGAATTTTCCAGGGAAGTCTTCACGCAGTACAGCACCAAACCATCTCTGCTTTAGTACTGCAATTTGTATGCAAGGGGAAAAACTGCGTTATACATGAGGTAGGAAGTGATTGGGAGAAGCACACTAGCCTTTGCCAATACAGGAGATGCATTTGTATGTTTCTTTCAAGTGTTGTCTGTTCTTGAAGGTCTTATACTCTTGTCTAATATTTTGTAGCACATTATTCCAATTATAGGGCACAATTTCACTGAAACTTTTTGCCCTAGCAGACAGGGAATGTACTAGGGTGGGGGTGTTATTGGTTTCACTACGGAGGGAGTAGGGGGAGTGTTTTGACTTGCAGCTTGCAACCAAAGGAAGGGCAATAATGCTTGTATAGAAGTCTGAGTACAGTAGACAACAGCAGCATGAAATGGGCAGTGGTGGGTGTGACATCCCCACCTCTGGGGCAGTAATCTAGTAGCCTGAATCCTCACTACTGACACTAGAGAGGGATGCTCACATGAAACATAAATGGATACACCCGGTATTTCCAGATGCAGCTCCCTGCATCAAGCAAACTTTCCCTTAAGAGCACACAGGGAACGCACAGTCCAGGGTCTGGTTTCTCTCTCTTTCCAGTTTCCCAGTAAGGCTCCCCACTGGCACAGCTGCAGAGTTAAGTCCTCATTCGAATGTGCAAGCCTAATCCTCCACCACACGCTGAGAAACCAGTGCTTCATGTCCCTGCTCCCAGCAGCTGACACACACACACACACACACACACACACACACACACACACACACACACACACACACACACACAAACACACACACAAACACACACACACACACACACACACACACAAACACACACACACACAAACACACACACACACACACACACACACACACACAAACACACACACAAACACACACACAAACACACAAACACACAAACAAACACACACACAAACAAACACACAAACAAACACACACAAACAAACACACAAACAAACACACAAACAAACACACAAACAAACACACAAACAAACACACAAACAAACACACAAACAAACACACAAACAAACACACACAGCGATCTGATTTGCACACAGATGCAATGTTACAATGATACATGTATATTTCTTGTTCTGATCAGCACGGCACACTGTTGGTACATTTTTAACACAAGCAGCTTTACAAATACATTTCTCAATACAAGCATCTGTACAAATCAGTTTGATAAACAAGTGACATACAATTCTTTAAAAAATTCCAGACTGCTGTGCTGGCGTATGTTACACATCCATTGCCCTACTTCTCCTGGCATAGCTGGCAATACCTCACACTGTCACAGTGGGTATACAATCTGCTTTTTGCAGTGTTAAGACAGTGAAGATGACACGGTGACGGGTTAATAAATCAACATACAGTGTTCATGGTGAACCATATCATTTCTGTAATATGGTAATTATACAAAACAAATATTCTAATTTTGATACAAGAACATTTTTGGATATGGCTTTTCTAGCTTCCGGGGTACAAAGCTTAAGAACGGAATAACGATTTACTTATCAGATAAAGACTAAATAAACTGATAAATCTCTGTGTGGAAAATTTCTCCCTGGGCCTCTGCTAAAAAAGGGCTCTGGCAGTCTGACATTCCCAGTTAACAAATGTCAAACAAATTAATTTGTCCTCAAGATAGTTTATGACTCATTACCATGGTTTCAGTAATGGAGCCAAAACTTCCTGGGAACCATAGAGAGACCCATTAATACTGCTGCACTCTGTTTAGGGGCATATTCTGGGGAGTGTAAAATGCTAACGAATGTAGTGTGGATGATATTTTTTTAAGCTTCTTGAAAGCCATGACTGCAGTCTTGGCATAGTTGATGGTTAATGGATTATCAGTTAGCCAGTGACTTGTGGTGTCAAAAATATTTAAATAAATCTTTTTATAATGTGGTAAAAGTAAACCTGGTTCTATGTAGAATATTATCATCCACATTAAAGGTGATACCACAGGAAGGTATGGGTGTGTTAATGCTATATCCAGACATGCAGAAAAGAACTGTTTTTTTAAGTTGAGCAGTTACATAATGCTTATTTAAGCATGGACATTTTCAAAACTCCTGCTTAGGTCAATAAGGAGAGCTCCTGAGTGAAGCCATTTTTATACTGGTTAGAAGTAACTCTGTTACTATGTATTTGGGTGTTACAGTTTCATCACTGCATCTACAGCACTGGTGAGAGTCTGCTAGGAGGGCAGTGTTTGCTGAGGTGTTCAAGGAGCTGTGATTTCAGGAGTTTATCAACATTTTTTAATTGGGTACAGAATACACAGAAAGGTTGGGAAAGTTGTGAGAAGATAAGGCTGGTAATATTATGGTCATGGAGATGGTATGAAAGTGCTTGAATTGAGGGAAGAATAATGCCAGATGACAGAGAAAGGTTAAAGATTTGTGAAAAGAGTTTTGGTACTGAGTTCCAAAGTCTTAAGAAAGCTGGGTGGATGATGGAGTTTTCTTTTTTTGCCCAGTTTTTTCTTGACATTTTTGAAGTGATTTCCCTTAAGTACCTTAAGTAGAAGGGAGGTGGGGCAGGAGCTAGTGGGGGATGATGTGGCTGAAAATAGTGTGTGGTGATGAGTGCTTAGGTGAAACTTGATATTGGAGGAATAAGATGTAATGTGCGGTACTGCAATGTGAACTGAGGGGACAACTGCAGTGCAAGTCTTTAATCATAATTCTGAGCTAAAAGTTTGAGAGCTATGACAGCCACACTGGTGCTGTAATGTATAGACTTGCGAGTCATTTCTGCATATCGTCTTTGCCTGCAACATGTTCTAAAAACTAATCCAATTTAGCTTAAGTAATTCTTTTATTCAAGAATGCTAGGGGAAGAGCATCCTAAAATGTTGCTATTTAAACAAAAACAATTAATGTTTTGGCATCAAATGCTAAATAAAAATTAGGCAAAATCTATTGATATACTCATATATGAATATAACCTTAACACGTTACTTTGGTCAGATTTGGTCAGATTTGCAAGAGTTTAGAAAATATATTCTAGATGAGCTAATTTTAATCCACTCAAGTGCTAAGAATACAATACCTAAACTTATTCAACACTTGATTTTATATACTTATACTTTGCCAGTTAAAAATAGCATATCATATTTTTATAGAGCAATTAAACAAGATCTGTATGTATATTCAGATAACTATTGGAATTCATTTTCTGTAACCAATAGTTTTACTCCTTCAGAAAAATACAACGTTAATTTCCTTCAGTCAGCCAGCAAAACCACTTCCTCCATTAAATGGGGAATCTTCACATGGAGATTTTTACACAAATCTTTCATCACACCAAATTACTTTTGAATGGAGTAAGAGAAGTACTTTGCTTTATGTGGAGTGGAAAATGGTTCCAAATAAGTGGTGTTCTCTATGATGCACACATATCCCTCCGTGTCCTACGTATAGGACTTCTCTAATAACCCACTCAGTTGTCAAAGATCTAATCCCAAGAAATTCTGGTATGCTATTAATCTAATCAAATACTCCACCCAATAACCCCTCATCTCCCAATCCTTGACCTACAAAATACACCCCTCGAAATCACATCAAACTTCAACTCTTACTTCATAGAATCTATCAGTAAGTTGATAAGTCCTAACACCTCTAATTCTAACACTAAAACTCCTCCAGATCCCCCCTCTAGCCAAAATACTACTAACACCATCTAACTTAAACCTATACCTACCAGCTATATTAAATCTTTACTTCACAAAGCCCTGCTCTGCATCTGCAGACAATCTACCTCCCCACTTTCTCCAGCCAGCAGCAGACTCTTTAGCCTTCTCTGTTTCTATACTAATTAACTGGTCCATCACAGAATACAAGTTACCCTCTATCTGGAAAAAAATCTATACCCTACCTATTCACAAAGGAGGTAACTCTATTGAAATCTCCAACTCCAGACCCATAGCCATCCTCTCACCTCTCTCAAAAAAACTTGAAAAATCCTTGTATAAGCAAGTCATGGAACACTTACTTCAGGAAAATCTGCTCACCCCTACTCTCCTTCATCAATACTATTTCTCAGGCCAGAAACAATAAACTAGTGTCATGCTTATTCCTAGACCTCTCTAAAGCATTTGACACTGTGCCTCACTCCTTTCTTCTGGACAAACTCACTAACATCAATTTCTCCTCCTCTGCTATTACCTGGTTTTACAGCTACCTCTCTATCCGACTACAATCAATAAAATGGCTCTCAGCTCTACACCCCTCCATTCACCATCAAAATGGGTGTTCCCAAAGGATCTAATCTTGGGCCACAGCTCTTTAATATTTCCACTAATTTACTCTACTACACCTGCCCTCCATCTACTTTCATCCAATATGATGATTACTACTGTCATCACTATTGCAGATACCCTCTGACTTGCATTTCATTACACAGAAATCCTTCAACTCTGTACAGACCTGGCTTTCTCATAACAAGCTAATTCTGAATACTAAAAAGACTAAACTCTTACTTCACCCCAGAAGTCTGAATAACCTCTAATCCACTTTTACTATCACTTCTCTAGACAATACACCCATCTTAGTCGAACCCCACACAAAACTTCTAGGGGTTATAACAGATGACCAACTGAAATTAGATTTGCATGTCAACAACTGTATTTTAAAAAAAAACATTTGGCCTCGTATAGAAACAAAAATTCCTATCCAACAGGCAAAGGTTTCCCTCAGTCATGCCCATCTACTACCAAGCTTAACTCTCAGATCCTCTCTAACCTCCAAACCACCCTACTGACTAAACTAGAAAATACCTACAAAAGTGGCAAGATTTGCTGCAAAGCTACAGATCTCATCACTGTCTCTCTAACTCAAACTGTCTGGAACGACCCCACCTGCTTCTCCTTTCCCAGCTTCAGATTATTCACTATCTATACAAACTGTCTTTCTGTCCTAGCTTGACTATCTCCTCATACACCCATCCCAGGTCTCTCCGAAGTTCAGACAAAAACTTACTACACATCTATAAACACAAGAGCAAAACTGGTCAATATCTCAATAGCCATCACCCTACCATCTCTTGGAAGAAACTCCCACTGGAAATTTGACCTCATACAACCAAATCTATTAAAATCAGCTGCCAAAGACTACCTAATAAGCCACTGGATATGTCACTGTACTCATCCCCCTTAAACTGTCATCCTTTTACTGATTCTCTTCACTTTTAGTGCCATATACCTTCCTCCTCTTAACTTGGTTATTACCTCTTACTACTCCTTAAAACACTCTTACTAACATACTGCCTGCATATTTTCTCTTATTACAACTACCTGGCTGTATCTACAACTACAGCTTTTTTCACTCAATGTTAATATATCTGTAAATGTAACAAACTTAATCACCCTACATTTTTCGGAAACTGTACTTATCTCACATGAGAACTTTAGACATCCTTTTTGATAGTTTTTTAGCTGATGTGTTAAGTCTTGTTTACATACTTTTGTTTGTGCAAAATTTTAAATGTAAATGTTAGAGCTTTTCTCCCCGGGCCTCCGATGAAAAAGGGCCATCAGCTCAGCCAGACAAACCATGTCAACAAATGTAAAATAAATAAATAAATAAATGTTGCAAAAGAGACATAGAACCCTCGAGTGGGTGTTCACATTCTCCAGCTCCCATTGTGCATTTTATGTTTATGTAGGCATTATCAGTCTGTTGTCGATCATCCATGTTTGGTGTCCGTTGGGAGTCCGTTGTGTGGCTGGGTGTGTGGTTGGATGCAGCCATGGTGTCTTGGCTGATCGTTCAAATAGATAAATTTTTGTAGTAGTTGATATGATCAGGCCTTCGGGTGGAGAGTCACTCCAAGTGCGAAGTGTGGATAGTGGAGACTTGATTGTCTGCTGGTGCTATGTGCTGGGTCGGGATTTGGTTTCTTGTTGGATTGGAGGGAACTATACTGGGATTTGGAATGTTCTCTTCAAAATCTAGCCACGTTGCTAGTGTGGAGATGGGGCTGATGACGGTGAGAGTTGTGCTGAGTGCGGATGGTTGCGACCAGATTGTCTGCTGGTGTTGTGTGCTGGATCAAGAACTGTGCAAGGTGTTGAAGCTTCTGTGCCTCCTGATGGTTTGGACTCTGTTGATGTGTACATATATATTGTTTCTGTGTTTAAATTTATATATGATTTCTGTGTTTATGTTAATACTTGAGCTTGCAGGAATGTAATTTCATTCAGCTGGGCACTTTGTCATTCAGACAATACAACAAAAAAGATTTACTTGACTTGACGTTACCATTGGTCTTGCATATGTGTAGTAGGTCTGTCGGACAGGGTCTTGTTGAGGCTCTATTTGCGAGACAGAGGTTGTCTCTTAATAAGCCTTTAAGATAATGAGCAGGTAGACAAGAATTTCATAGGTCTGCATAGTTTTAATGACTTAAGCTCTTAGTAAGAAAGCACGGTGGCCGTTCCAACGGAGATACATTTGTACAGGTTCACACTGAAAGGAGGAATTATATCTGATGATCAGCCTATTGAGAGCTGATTACAATGGAATGATTGCAGCCCTGGAACTGGACACCAAACATTTAGAAACAAGCTGTGCAATAAAAAATGACTTACAGCTACGACTAATGTATCTGGTGTTGTAGGGAATTGCATTAACACCATCCTCATTTGTATCATAAAAAAGTACAAAGTTAAGCAATTTCCAGGTATTCCTAAATTTCATAAGGATATTACTAACTTTCATTTTAAACCAACAGTTGCTGTTCAGGGTTTGAAGACCTACCCCTTGTCTGTCCTAACAGACAGATGGTTAAAACCACTTACAGCATGGCTCCTCATTTATTGACAGATTCATGGGATTTTTTAGGGTGAAGAATGATATTTGTCAAGATAATTTAGCTTTTCTGACAACTATCTTCATGGATTTATCTTCTGTCATTCCCAGTGATGAAGGTTTAGAATGATTTCACAACAGTCTGACTGTACACCTTTTTCGAATGACAAAATCACTCAGTTTAAATGACCTCCCTAGTCTTAGACAATTACATTTTCTTTGAAGATGAATTATTCAAACAAACTAGGGGAGTAACTCAAAAGAACAAAACCAGCGCTTGACCATGCAGCCTCCACATAAGACTCAGGAAGAAACCTAATCAGGAACATAGCACTTTCAGTCCTGAAAGGTATCAAAATTCAAATGAAGTGCAAAGCAACTTAAAAAGCAACTTGAAAGATAGTCACCAGACCACCAGGGAACCTTTTAGAACAATTTGATACAAATTTATTGAAAGATAAAAAAAAAAAAAAAAAAGGTTCAGTAATTAAATCATATGACCACAAGTACCTTGTAAATGGGTCATTACAAAAAATCTAAAAATACTTGTAAAACTGCATACAATGTTTTCAGATTTAACAAAGTGCATTGCCACAACTTAATAAAGCATTCACATTTTATGCACTTAGAAAACTTGTGACACATTAAAGTTGAGCAGCTTTAAGTTTTAAGACAGGAACAACAGAAACAAATTAATTTAAACCTTTGTCATTAGCAACATCCAATTTTAACTGCCATAAAAGCTCCTTCATTTCAAGTCTTTTTCCCAGGAACCCTCTGGATTATCCAATGGTACTGTTTCAATTACACCAAAAAGAAATGCATCAAATCCATCACAAATCTGAACATGCCTACATAATGAATTATTTGTATTTCCTTTAATAGCATACACATGCTCAAATTCTTTTATGGAACTGATGCTCAGTTTTTACCCACATAGTAAAAACATCTATATTACCATATAATCTACCCCTTTTGTGGCACAATTGCCATCCCATATAGCAAACCTAATGGGTGTTATTACCTATAGATACCTCCATCTTTTCAAAGATGTAACCACAGTGGTGGCATGAACCACATTTCTTTATACCCTTCTGAACTCTTCTGTAAAAAAAAAAAAAAATGTTTTGATGTTCAAATAACATAAGTTCTTACCCATCTTAAAAACAAAAATACTCCAGTTTCTTATAAAAATGACCTTTATATTTTTCACAAATCCACTACAAGTTATCACTAAAGAATATGAAAAATTAGGTTTCAGTATATTATTTAAAATAACTGACCCATTGTCATTCTCTGATTGTACATGGTTATCTTGAACTAACAGTGGCAAGTATTCAGTACCCCACCCTTGAGAAATTTCAAGGGTAATGTGTCAAAAATTCAGGTGGATAAACTCCTTTCTAAAAACATCTTCATCACCAAATCCACGTCATGTTTAAAAGATGGACATCACAGCACATCTGAGCCACTCTGACAAGCTGACCATTAAAAATATTACGTTTGACATGCGTTGGATGACAACTTTGGCAATCAAGGTAACTGAGAAAGTGGGCTTCCTATAAATCTGATCCAAAACAACCTCTAGAAGTATTGTGAAAAATAATAACAGCCAGATAATCTATGGATTCCATGTCATATTGGCCTGTAAATGCCAAAAATAGAGGTATTATTACTCAAGTAGGACACAAACCGTGTGTGCACCTCTGCATCTTCTTCTCTCCATAAAATAAAACTCAGGAACTGCAAATATATATGCCATTTCCAGGAATAAGAAGTTTCTAAAACAAAAATCTTCTCCCAACTATGCAAGACCAGGTTCCCATATATGGATGCACAGTTTGCACCTACCGCTATCCCTTTCATCTGTCCAAGTACTCTCCCTCAAATACCATAAAATTAAGGTCAATTCCATTAAATCTGTGACAAAATTAATAGTCAGCCCATTGAGTTGGGTGAGTTCAGAAATGGTTTCATGAAAACTCCAGACCCAGTTTATGAGGTATGGATTTGAAAAGATCTACAACATCAACAGTACAAAAACTAGTGGAACTGCTGAAAAAGTGTGTCTTGATTTAAGAAATAAAGTCCAAGGAGTCCTTTAAGATATGATCTACTGGTCTAAAAGACTCCTTTAAAATACGGTCAACAAACTGCTAGGAAGAAAGTTTTGGAGTTGTTCGCTGCCACAATTAACTAGGGAGGTGGCCATCTAATGTCCTTGTGGACTCTAGGTATGCCAAATACAGTTGGAATGTACAGGGATTTGTTAACCAAAAAACTGTGCTTGTTCATGTCAGTAGTCCCCTGTAGCAGTACGTCTTCGAGGAGCAAATCAATCTTTTTGTATACTATGAAAATTTCATTTCTGGACACAGTCTTATAAGTCGCAGCACCCGTAACACACTATATTGTATATGTTACAGGGTGTACTCAAACTTGTCAGCTATAATAATTCCCCCACCTTTATCTAGTTTCATCACTCTAGTAAGTGCATTATTTCTCAATTCACCCATAACATTTTTTTCTTCTTTTGTCAAGTTGTAAAAACGAGTTACCTGAAAGTATTTCAAGTTATACAGGTCTCTCTCACAAGCCTCTTCAAACACTGCTAAAATAGGATTAAGGGGGGATTATATACACTCTGAAAAATATTTTTAGTACTGGTATCTGATGGGCCACAGTTTTCACCATCATTTTTACCATTCATTTTGAGCATAAAATTTAACTACCAGGTCTATAATTTAAGTTCAATTATACTATCTGCAATATCAAACCTGGATGAAGGGACAAACGTGAATCTTTTGTTAAAGGGGAGAAGTGTCTATAG